>NC_140379.1:6505000-6615000 GCF_054491055.1 Hypomesus nipponensis
GGTCAAGGGCTGGGAGCTGTGAATCTCTTTCTCTGTGATTGTTGTAACATCATTACTGCCTGACTGTCACTATCTGTGTTTACATTCCTGTGCCCTATAAAAGATGGTCCTCCAGCCTTCAGAGCTGAGAGAGACTTGATCGAGACCTAAAGGCTGTTGTTGTGTTTACATTCATTGTCAGGGGTCTGGTTTTCTCTCCCAATCTGCAGATTGATAATAGTAATACAAAAAATCCAGAACTCTACTCAAATTAGTCACTCCAAAGTCACTAATGAAGAGACAAACAAAACACTCTCTTCATCACAATCATACTCACTTTGGTTGATTATGGTTCTCCTTCCATGGAAGTGATGAGGTAGCTCTCATATTCGCTTGACTTACTCATAATCAGCCTAAACCCTAAATACCAAACTCTAGAACACAGCGAGATGTTCTTCATCCACATCCACCGCCTTCTGGGTCTCCTCATGCCAACATAAAGAGTTGACCTCAGCGGTGCTATGATAGACCCTTATGTGGTGTGAACCAAGCCCAGGAGAACCCTATCATACTCTGGCCAACAGAACCCTGTCTAAGCCCAGCTCCCTGAGCAGTAGCCTTCCAGTCAGCCAACCCCTGCAGTGTCTGGGGCACCTGACAGACGGAGCTCCACTCCTCCATGTTAGTACAGCTGCTGTCTTCACCAGTCCTGAACCAGCAGCAACAGCTGGAAAGAGAGAGGCTTTGTCCAGCTCAGTAGGCCCAAGAAGTCCGGGCAATCTGATATTGGTCAGGCAAAATAGCACCCGGTCGAGGGGCCTAGAAAGGTTGGCTTTCTGTGAACCACAAAACACTAGGATATAGTATAGGGTCTGTGGTGTTTCTAGTTGGACAATCATATAAGGGGTCTTATTCGGGTTGACCTACATCTTTAAGGATCATCAGGCTAAGATCTTTATCAAGAGATGTCACCTCATCACTTCATTCATTCATTTCATCACTTCACTGTGGGACCATGACAATGGGATTGATAACATATTTCCAGGGGATGGCGATGGTGAGTGAGTCCTTTCAGATCTCCAGGTTAGACTCCAGAAGAGGCTGATGGGGAGCTGTCAGACATCGAAGGATGAGCCTGGGGGCAAAAGCTGCTTTTGAATAAGTAGAGAATTCATAAGCGCACAAAAAAAAGTACTACTATCAGGTACTTGACTTTTTTATTTGCAGTAAGGAAAGAACTAACATTTCATAACTAATTAAATACAATTCTGTTTTAAATGTTAAACTGTTTCACATTATCTAGAGGTGGATTCGAAGGCAACCTGCTCTAAACTCACATGGCTTTTTGATACACTTTTTTGGCCACTTTTTTTGGCCACTCCCACCTTGCTCTCTTTCTCTCCCTCTCTCTCTGTCAACTCTACCCCTGTCACCGCTCAACGAACCTGGCAGCATCAAGCTAGCTTGCATTTTAATTCGGCCCTGAAGTTACTTATTTCATTATCGATCATCCGTAATGCTGAATCAATGTTCATCTTGTTACGTGGGCCAGACCCGTGTAATACAGTGATAGCGCGGCCCAGAGTTACTCATTCCCTTTACAAAGTGACTTTACCGTAAAATCAATGCCTTGTGTCACTGATACAGGGGAAAACAACGGCAGGATAGATAATCAGAGGATTTAAAGAGGAGAGAAAAGGCATGAGCTACTGTAACCACATATGTTATTTAAATACACGTAAGCTATATACAGTGGACCTCATCTGCAATGGATAGCTGTATTGTTTTAGGTTTGTTGGTCTATAGGCTCTGAGGCTATATTACATGGCAAACAGTTCATAGGTGAGACTAGGCCTAGGTGAGTCTTGTTTATGATTAAAGTAGCTTAGTAGCCTTATTTTAACAAGGTGGCGTGCATTTGAAAAAATAGGGACACTGTATCGAACCTTTGTAAGAGGATAGTGTAGGCTAATGTGGGCCTGAGATATGGTCAAAATATAGCACAATATTTGCCCGGGACGCACTGAAGACATGTGTAGGTAAATAACAGCGAAATAAAGTGACTTGGGACACTTAATGAAACAAGTAGGTAACCCCACAGGACAGGACGCATAATACCGAAGCAGTGAGGGGAGACTGGGCTGAAAAGGCTATTTGACACCGAGCGCTCTGACCTTCCCAATCAATTACTGCCCGTGGCTAACGGCAGCTACACAATTTAGTCCCAAATTCAGTGTTTATGGGCTCGTTTCTGAAACTCGGCCTCTTCTCTCCACCTCTGACAAGGCAGGCGAGAGAAACTCCCGATAGATATTAGTACAGACGTACAGTCAAGTCACCCTCACTTCTTTAAAGTAAAGTAGGCTATTTTGGGAAGCATACAGCTACAGGAGGTGTCAGTGAAGTCTGTTAAGTAAACCTAACTCTGAAAAACTACCTTCATTGGTTTTCAATTTAGGCCAATGCCGTACATATTGCATATAGCTGTAGACTACATTACATTAGGAGCAGGTAACTGGGCCAGTGGGCTATACATGTCGAGTGTAAAGCACACATAAAGTAATGTAGGCTACTAATTCAGTCTTTGATCTGATATCATTCAATTTAATAAGTTGCAGTCCATTGATTATGAATTAATTTTCAATTGTCTTGCTCACCAGAAACTATTCAAAACGCCGTACTTTTGGCGAGTCGAAGTTATCTGCTTAATGTGCAAGATATCTTAGTGTAATGTAGTAAAATTAATTTATTTCAATGGTCCCAACAGTGAAAATTCAACTTAAATCTATTTTGCAAGTTCACTTGCTTCCCGTGCAGACAACAAATTTCATTTATTTATTGCATTTTTTATTTCCATTTTCAGTCTTTGGATTAAGCCCCTCTGCTCTTTAAACATCACAATAATTGTTGCCACGCTGTCTCGTTGATGGGACATGGATTAGAACGGATCTCACTGAGGTTAAATCGTTTGTTTTTAGGATACCTCACTATGTGTCAAAAACAATCGATCATCAAAAATAATAATTTAGCCTATTCATTGTTGTGTTCGGGGAATTTAAATAATTCCTCCTTTAACAGTAGGCCTGCTTGATGGCATGTGTATGTAACCGGACAGGTTAAAAACGTTAGACCCTTGAATACACAACAATACCAACAATGTATTTATGAACACGGTTTTATTGATATTAACAAAGTTTAAAACGGGAAACTGTCATCCTATAAAATACTAGCAGAGGAAATAACACAAGAAAACAACTCATCAATTCACAGTTAGAACAGGGTGACCAGACTAGGCGCCGGCAGTGGAAATGGGTATTATCTGCAAACCTGTAAAGAGGGCTATAGTAATCTAACCGACCGTGTGGTAACCCTATAGTGGAAAACGTCAAGATGTGCAAAGTTTAAGCAGTGATCCCCACTGAGATCAGTCTGTGCAAAGCGTGTAAACAATGACACTGCAAACGTACGTGCAAAAACTGCAAACAATCTGGCACTATAATAGCATGTGCAATATGCAAACAGCTGGAGGCTAAATGAGCCAACAGGTAAGATCACCACCCAGTATGACAACACAGAGCCCCAGGTATGAAGATAATCGATATAAATATGGTGACACTGCGGGCAGCCAGTGGAAAGTCTAACCACAATTTAAAATACACAATTCCCTACTCTAACGGGGAACGGATTCGAAGGCCAATCACCGTTCGACAGTACTCACGGCCCAACCCACGGCCTAGCCAACCGAAGTCCAGGAGGAGGTTGAGGGACAGATGCGAGCCTGTCGGCCACGCCTACGAGGCACTGACGTTGTTCCCCCGTGCGTTAGCAGCCCAGCTCAGACTGGGGAAACAGGAAACTATAATCCACACCAACAATAGTTCGTCTCGGGGTAGTCGTCCACACTGCTGATGGCGTCTGCTTCTTCTGTGTGCTGGGGAAGTGCAGGAGGTGTATAATTAAACGCAACCAAATGTAACGATCACGGTTGCAGTTGTTCTTACACACATAAAGTAATAGCGGGGCTACTTCCCTTTATGGCGTGGAGTTGAGTGCGTTGAACAATCTGATGGGGTTTGGAGGCACCGTGCTGACCGATCATCCAGGACTCGGGGAAGAGGGCGGCTGGCTCCGGATCTCGCCTCCGTGTGTGGAAACCGTTGTCGTCCGTAGTCGGGTGCGAGCCCTGAGAGGAGATCTTGGTTTGTTCTTATGCCTTTACCCAGCCAATCCCGTAGGTGGTCAAATCAGCCCGCCGATAAGGAACACCTGTAGAGAGATGTCACGCAAACACCGACACAGCAAACATACAGAACGATATCGGCTGTCCCGCCCCCAACATGTGTTCAAATGAATGACATTTGCTCCCGTTACAATTCCCCCCCACATTAACAGTGGTCGTCCCGAGCACTACTGTCTGGTTCAATCCTCAGGGCGGTACCGTGCTGGAGGTTGACCCCGATTGTGGCGAGCTGGGTACCTTGGTGGGGTACCCGTTGCGGTTCCTTGATGGTGTGTAGGGGTTGGGCCATGATCTACAGGTACATTAAGAGGAACTACTAGATCGTATACAGGGGCTTCGGGGGCCGGGGCGACTGGAGCAATGGCAGGAGGTGGCGCTGCTGTGGAGGCCGTTGGCGCTGCGGCCGGTCTCAGCGGTGCGGCTGTGGGTTCCTGCTGCTGTTGTGGCATCAGTTGGTGGCGTGCCAGTGGGATGTATGGCCAAACCGGTTCTGGTTGCCAGGTGTCGTTTCTATGTGGGTTCGCAGGGGTGTGGTTGGTTGGTGGTGGATCACCAGGACAGGATCTCAAGTTGTTACGATGGATTGTTCGAATAGGACCATCTTTACCCTCTGGCCGTATAGCAAATACTGGCCGGTCCTGGTAAGGCTGGGAGACGACTACAAAGGGTAATGGGAGCCACTGAGGGGCCAATTTACCTTGAGCCCGACGGCGAAAATTTCTGATTAGCACCCTCTCTCCAGGTAGCAGCGGCAAGGTACGGGCATTGCGGTCATACCGTTTTTGGTTCCAGTTTACACGACGCTCCGCATTTCCCCGTACTGCGTCATAAGCTTGTAGAAGTGAGTGATAGTGCGTTCGGACCCACCCGTCTAGATCAGCTCTTTGTTGAGGTGGTGCGACTTCATGTAGCATGTCCACTGGAAGCCTGGCGTGGCGGCCAAACACGACGTAGTGTGGTGTCATCCCGGTGCTAGCGTGGGAGGAATTGTTGTATGCTTGCAGGAGGGCTGGAAGATGAACTGGCCACTGGGCCTGGTGCTTAACCTCGATTGTGCTCAACAGGGACAGAAGTGTGCGGTTAAGCCTTTCGCAGGCCCCGTTGCCCTGTGGGTGGTACGGGGTAGTATGTACCTTCCTGCAGCCATACATGGCACATAGTTGTTGCATTAGGGCCGACTCGAATGCTCCCCCTCGGTCGGTGAGGATCCGTTCTGGGCAGCCAAATGGGAGGATGAGAGCAGTCCACAGTGCCTTCACCGTTGTAGCAGCCGTCTGATCCTTCGTGGGCACGGCCAGTGCGTAGCGTGAAAACAGATCCGTGATGACCAAAATATATTGGTAAGGGTCCGCGGGCCTTCCGAGTGATAAAAAGTCCAGGGCCACAGTTTCAAATGGAAAGCTGGACGGAATGGGGCACAGGGGGGCTTTTGGTTGTTGCCCCCGCTTTCCTACCACACAGGTGGTACATTCGGTGGTCCATGCCCGGGCACTTGCACTCATTCCCACCCAAAAGAACCTCCTCCTAAGCAAGGACATCATCTTGTCGCCGTGAGCGTGACCTGCCGCTCTGTGGTATTCCTCCCATATCGATCGAGCTTGGCCCTCTGGGATGACAATTTGTCTTACTGGGGCCCCAGTGTCAGGTTCAGTGACGTGCCTCACCAAGGCTCCATCTTGAAGCTCCAGATGGTCCCACTCTTGAAGCAGGCGACGGAGTTGTGGGGACAAGGCCGAACGGTTACCGGTGACTGGAGGTTCTGCCTCTAGCCTCCAGGCCTGGAGGAGTCGTAGGTCTGGATCCTCTATTTGACGCGTCGCCCATAGGTTTGAGCCAGGGCAGGGTTCTACTGACGTCGTGCACGCTGTGGCCTGTGTGGTGGTGCTGGTGGCTTCTCCTGGAAGTCGCGACAAGACATCTGCGTTTCGGTTGGCCGTCCCTGGTCGGTAGCGTACTTCGTACGAGTAGTTGGCCAGTTGGGCCACCCATCGTTGTTCGGTTGCCCCCAGTCGTGCGGTCTGCAGGTGGACTAGCGGGTTGTTGTCTGTGAACACAGTGACTTGGGCCCCCCACAAGTAGTCTTTGAATTTGTCTGTAATTGCCCACTTCAAGGCCAAGAGCTCCAGCTTGAAGGAGCTGTAATTTTTGTCGTTGCGCTCAGCCGGAGCGAGGCTACGGCTTGCGTATGCTATGACCCGCTCTTTTCCATCCTGGACTTGGGACAGGACCGCTCCTAGGCCATCCAGGCTGGCGTCTGTGTACAGCTTGAAAGGCAATTGGAAGTCCGCAAAAGCCAGTATGGGGGCACTAAGAAGAGCCTGTTTCAGGTTGTCAAAAGCAACTTGGCAGTCAGCTGTCCACTGGATTGGGGCAGAAGGTCTATTAGCCTGGCCCTGTAGGAGCTGGTGAAGTGGAGCGGCGACTTTGGAGAAAGCAGGGATAAATCGCCTGTAGTACCCCGCGAAGCCTAAAAATGACCTCACTTGCTTGACGGTCGTGGGCGCAGCCCAATCGCGGACAATGGCCGTCTTGTCTGGGTCGGTTGCCACACCCTGACTGCTAACCACATGCCCCAGGTAGACCACTTGCTTCTGGAACAGATGACACTTACGGGGTTGTAGTTTCAGGCCATGTTCTTGAAGGCGGGTAAATACCTGTTCTAGGTGTTGTAAGTGGGTGGGGAAGTCGGGCGAATAGACTATGACGTCATCGAGATAAATCAAGAGGTGATCGTACACTTGTGAGCCGAGGCAACGTTGCATTAATCTCTGAAACGTAGCTGGCGCATTGCAGAGTCCAAAAGGCATACGTTCAAAGTGGTAGAGGCCAAAGGGTGTAGTGAACGCAGTCTTCTCCTGGTCCTCTGGTGCGACATCCACTTGCCAGTATCCGCTCGCCAAGTCGAGCGTGGAGTACCATTTGGCTTGGGTTAGGCTCGTGAGGGACTCCTCAATGCGCGGCAGGGGAAAGGAGTCTTTGTGAGTCACGGAATTAAGCTTGCGGTAATCCACACAGAATCTCCACGACCCGTCTTTCTTTTTTGCCAGGACCACTGGAGCTGCCCACGGACTCGAACTTTCTTTCACCACCCCACTGTCAAGCATGCCCTGCAATAAGGCCCTCAACTCTGGGTAGAGGTTTGGAGCGACAGGGCGGTAGCGTTCTCTTATTGGGGGTGCTGTGCCAGTGGGTATCTGGTGGGTGACCACTGAGGTCCTTCCAAAATCTTCATCGTGTGCAGCGAATATGTGTGACCACTTCTGCAGGAGGGCCTTCAGTTGTGCTTGTTGATAGTCATTCAATTCCTCCCCACGTAGTGCCAGTGCCGGGTGCTCCTCGGTTGAAGTCTGCCCTACGTGCTGTACATCGACCTCAACTATCTGGGGACCAGTATTGCGCAGCACCAACTTCGACCGCCCTTGTACATCTCTGGGGTCAATCTGGGTCACTGTAGCCAGGGGGCGTCGTTGAGGTAGTTCCAGCGGGAAAGGATTAGGGTTGCAGATGCGCAGGGGGACCCTCCCACCACGGGTCCAGCTCAAAGATCTGGCCACTCTCCATTCGTGCCCATGGTCTTCTAGGTCTTCAACCAGGACCAGGCAATCCTGTAGGCCAGCTGCTTGTGGAACTTGGGCCCAGATAATAGTCTCTGTGGTAGGAGGTAACCTCACTGGGGACTGCCGCTGGAGTCTAGCCACCCCTTGTAGCTCCATCTGGCCCATCGACGTATCCGCTTTCTGGCAAGCGGCAAAAGCTGCATCCCAAGCCTTCTCTGCATGAGGAGAGAACACAGATTTAAATGCCGTCACTCCTGGGTGCCCCCTACGGAATACCTCTGTCCAACAATCCGCCACCACATTCATTCCAAGGAGGCCATATTCTGTGTTTATACAATCATCCCTCACAATAACCACACCCTTTTTCTTAATGTCTATTCCCCCAATACTAAAATCCAAGACAGCATAACCCACATAAGGAATACGAAGACCATTGGCCGCTTTCAAGGTTAGCCATGGTATACCACTGGGATCTTGTATGCACTCCCCCCCAAAATAGTGCTGGAACAGTGTTTGGCTGAACATGGTGACTTGGGAGCCAGTGTCAAGTATAAATGGAACCCGTTGCCCTTGAACAAACACTTCCACTTCAGGGCATTTGCCCACCATTGAGGGCCTTTGTGGGGGTACGATCTGGGGCCCCTCCCGGTTCACTCGCCCTGCTGTGACCGGGGATACCGAAAACCCGGCTGGTGCGGCCGTCGCCGTGGGCAAAACCTCTGAATATGCCCAGCCTCCCCGCAGTCGCGGCAAATGGCTCTCCCTTGGCCATCCCATTGGTAAGACGTATTATCCGGGGGGGCAGACCCTAGCCGCTGTCGTCTCGGGTCATGTTCTTGACGCCAAGCCTGTTGGGGGTTTGCACCCATGGCCGGCAGTGCTGTAGCACCGGTGGCTGGTATGATGTTTAAACGCCCTTGCAGCTGTTCGACGATGGATTTACTTAGGAGGCTCACCTGTTCTGTCAACTCTTGACGCAATTCGGCTCGGAGGGCTTCCTTCATTTGCTGCCAATCAGAGGTGACCGTTGAGGGCCTCTTGGATGTTGTGGCAACAGTTGGGCAAACTTGGGCTTCTTCAGTGTGGCCCAGTTCACGCTCCAATGCTTTTGCCTCTGCACAGACCTGGACAAATGTAAGCGTTGTGACCCTTCTGAGCTGTCTTTGCAGTTCTTGTTTGGCTAATCCCTGCCTCAGGCCCATGGAAAACTGGGTGCGCAGCAGTTCGTCATCCGAGCCCGCATCCTGGGGGTCTCTTGCTCTCCACCTGTGATGCAGCTCCCGCAGCCGAAGAGTGAACGTGCCCACATCCTCTCCAGGTTCTTGTTTACAGTTAAAGAACTGTACTCGCAGCAGGGCTACTGGTTGCTGGCCCCCATACAGCCTCGCCAGGGCGTCCAGAATCTTTACATCCGTATTTCGATCAGCCTCTGCCAACAGCGCCACCTCCCTTTTTGCATTCCCTTCCAATACGCTCAACAAAAAGTCTACCCGCTGTTCGTCATTTAGCCCCTGGGCCCGAATAAAAGCCTCAATTTGGGTTCGCCAATCTAGAAATTTGGATGGTTCTCCTTCCCCGCTATACTTTGGCACCCATGGCCCACTCATGAACCATGGCATCATTGTGGGCACTACTTGGGGTTGTGCCCCCGCCACCATTGGCTGCCCGCCATTATTCATATTGCTGTGTACGTCAAGGGTCCTGCCGACTACGCCAAATTTGTAACCGGACAGGTTAAAAACGTTAGACCCTTGAATACACAACAATACCAACAATGTATTTATGAACACGGTTTTATTGATATTAACAAAGTTTAAAACGGGAAACTGTCATCCTATAAAATACTAGCAGAGGAAATAACACAAGAAAACAACTCATCAATTCACAGTTAGAACAGGGTGACCAGACTAGGCGCCGGCAGTGGAAATGGGTATTATCTGCAAACCTGTAAAGAGGGCTATAGTAATCTAACCGACCGTGTGGTAACCCTATAGTGGAAAACGTCAAGATGTGCAAAGTTTAAGCAGTGATCCCCACTGAGATCAGTCTGTGCAAAGCGTGTAAACAATGACACTGCAAACGTACGTGCAAAAACTGCAAACAATCTGGCACTATAATAGCATGTGCAATATGCAAACAGCTGGAGGCTAAATGAGCCAACAGGTAAGATCACCACCCAGTATGACAACACAGAGCCCCAGGTATGAAGATAATCGATATAAATATGGTGACACTGCGGGCAGCCAGTGGAAAGTCTAACCACAATTTAAAATACACAATTCCCTACTCTAACGGGGAACGGATTCGAAGGCCAATCACCGTTCGACAGTACTCACGGCCCAACCCACGGCCTAGCCAACCGAAGTCCAGGAGGAGGTTGAGGGACAGATGCGAGCCTGTCGGCCACGCCTACGAGGCACTGACGTTGTTCCCCCGTGCGTTAGCAGCCCAGCTCAGACTGGGGAAACAGGAAACTATAATCCACACCAACAATAGTTCGTCTCGGGGTAGTCGTCCACACTGCTGATGGCGTCTGCTTCTTCTGTGTGCTGGGGAAGTGCAGGAGGTGTATAATTAAACGCAACCAAATGTAACGATCACGGTTGCAGTTGTTCTTACACACATAAAGTAATAGCGGGGCTACTTCCCTTTATGGCGTGGAGTTGAGTGCGTTGAACAATCTGATGGGGTTTGGAGGCACCGTGCTGACCGATCATCCAGGACTCGGGGAAGAGGGCGGCTGGCTCCGGATCTCGCCTCCGTGTGTGGAAACCGTTGTCGTCCGTAGTCGGGTGCGAGCCCTGAGAGGAGATCTTGGTTTGTTCTTATGCCTTTACCCAGCCAATCCCGTAGGTGGTCAAATCAGCCCGCCGATAAGGAACACCTGTAGAGAGATGTCACGCAAACACCGACACAGCAAACATACAGAACGATATCGGCTGTCCCGCCCCCAACATGTGTTCAAATGAATGACATTTGCTCCCGTTACATGTAGGCTACTCTAGTTACACAGAGCTTCGTCTTATAGTGGTAAACTTGCTCAATATTTGAATGACCAGCACGGCTTCTCTTGATCATAAATCGGTATGGAAATAGTTGTAAATTACTCCAGTCCCATATATAATCTTTACAACAGTTCGCCCTCGTACCATTTGCACTAATGAAACTTAAGATGCAAAATTCCAAGTTGTCTAAACAAACTCTGAAAGCTGCTGCGTTTTACTAACGTCTCCCTCCAAGAAATAACAAAATAAAACCTTGTTTGTCAAGGCAGTTAAGAAATTGGATTTTGACCGGTCTCCCTCTTTCTTGCTTCCTCAAAATCTCAAGAGTTCACACACACGACCAGCACGCACACACACAAACTCTCTCTCTCTTTCTCTGTCTGTCTTTCACCCCCTCCAACGGCCAAAACATCCAAGGGTCATTAATTGTGTTTTCTTTACAAATCCTTTTTCACCGCAATTAAGCGGTTTTGATCAAAAGTACGCTTTAAATCGAGTCTATGTGTAATAAGAAATGTGTTACTTGTTTCCAGTTGTATATGTGTTATGGAAAATATCCAAATGTGTAATTTGAAGAGCCTCTGTTTGAAGCCTTTGATCTCGTCGGTTTCTAGAGCTTCATTTCATCATTTGCGATGTGTCGTTGGTGTCTTGTGTATTGCATAAGGAGCCACTCTTGAGCGATAGGCCCACATCTATCTGTTTATATTTGCTCAAGAGAATGTGAAATTGTGTCATCTGCATAATTACCGTCGAACCACATAAATAACAGCCCTCAACTCAGGGTGATTGCTCTGCTCTCTATTACCTAAATAATATATTGCAGATGGCTGTCTATGTTGAAGCAAAATAAGCAAAAATTAAATTAAAAAGTAAAGTGATTTTGAGTAGGCTAAAAAATAATTATTAGCTGGCCTGATATTTATTGTCATGTTATTTTGATGCAATTATTATTACCGTAATCAATAATTGTCTACTGATATTATAGCGTGAATTAACTTTATAACGTGTCTGTTCCCCTGCCTATGGTGTTCGGTGCGATTCCTATTTCCCCATGTGTATGACAGAGCCTGCGGAAGTCAAACAGAGGGCAGTTTACTGAGGCGCTCTATACGGTGAGGAGGAGAGAGCTGTCTTAATGTTTTTATGGCTATGCCAGTTTCCCGGGTCGGTGTGAAAGTGTTAAGTTAGTGCATGTGTGTTTGATTGGGGTAATAAATCAGAAGCAGTCCTTGGGGCCCTGACAGGTCCCGGGGATGAGACACGTGTCCATCCGAACTAGGAACGCTGGTGTGCGGACACTATCTGGCAGACATGTCGCCTGACTCTCCCCTTTATACTCGCACTGGGAACTTATAACGTACGCGCAATGACTGTAAGCCTTGGTGTTTTCCCCCTTTGCTTTGCAATGAATTGCTCTAAATTCGAGTTACCTCAACTACTTAGTTTCACTTTTAACAAAGCCCGTAACGCGTTGCTTTAACTTCTCTTTCGATTCAATAGATTACAGTTCTTTAGCCCATATTTTAATGCCAAATATAATTCCGTTTCTCGGCTCGGTTGGCTTGTCGAGACCCCCTGTTCTTTCTTCGGGTCCGTGTGTGTGAGTGTTATTGACTGCTATGTAGTGATTACCATTCCGGTCGGATGGCATCAGCAAGCCGCTGTAATTAATAACCTCATAATCCGGGTTCGGTTGGATGTCACGATGCCAGCACGTTCAGAGGAAACACGGGGATTCGGCACTGACTTTATGGAAACAAGGCGTAGCCTTATGGGTTAGTCTATATGAGAAATTATAGCTGCTATTATCCCTCCCAGACAATGATAACTATCAGCTCAAAAAGAAGATTAAAGGTTTAAACAAGTGCATAGTTCTAGGAAACCGGATCACATCATCAAAACTAAAGTAAGATTGATGAGATTTCATCTTGCTGTCAATATCGCTTGAGACTTATCATATTCAAATAAACTGCGGGCAATAAATAATTCAACTCTGCCGTTGTTTTGCAAACGATTAATAGACATATGATGGTACAAAGACGGAATGTAATGCGATTATGAATGTTTCCTACACAGTCTTATATATTGATTCGTGGAATTTCAATTCTGACCCTTGCTTTGTTTTAATCCGTATTATTTACAAGAAATACCAGGTTCTATAAAATTCATCAACTAGATTTCTCAAAGGTATACTAATCTCTAAGGAAATGATAGTGGTGTACAAACTGTTTTCCTGGAACAGATGCATAAGAACATAAAAATGACAAATTAGATTTTTTTTCTGAAATCAAGCTAACCTATTTGCAAACATACGAGAACCATAACATATTATTGATAAAATGGCAAGGAAATACATTAACACTGTATTAAAACGTTTGAATTCAATACAATAAACGTGTTCATTTTACTTAGGTTTTTAGCAACGTTATTATTTTTATAATTTCTTGTAGGCAATAAAATCACTCGTTAGGCGTTAAAAGACTCAAAAGTGCGATTCGCAATCTAAACAACAACTTTATACAATCTCTCAACAATCTCAAAAACCTCTGCAATCCACAAATATGTCTATTACTTGGGCTATGGTTGTAATTGTTGTAAAACCATGCATTAACAGTGAAAGCGCTAATCACCCTGCTATTCACTTCTTGACACCTTCCTCTTTGATGGCAAATGATTACATAGAGTCCGTTTGATGTCTCAAATTAAAATAATGAATTCACTCCGATTCGCTTGCCACTTTTCAGAATTGTCCACAACACTTCAAAAATAGTGTTCAAACATCATAATCGTAGACTTTAAGCCAGGGTGCGTTGTAAACACCCAAGAAGATCAATTAATAACACGCGAAGTTGCATGAACTTGTTTCAGTGCAGTGAACATGACTTGCTGCACCACTAGGCTACTTGAGATACATCCATTAGAAACTGCAGACACTAGGCTTATGCAAAGTTAATCACTCACCAACTTAGAAATATTTACTATTTGTGCAAATGGCCACAAATTTCGAATTAGCACTAAAATTGGGTAGGGTTCGGGCGAACAAATAACAAATGAAATGATTGGCGAGCCATAAAATGAGATTTGAAACCCATTCAAATAAGAGATTGCGACGTCAGTGTACTTATCCAGGGGAAATACAGAGAGAGAGAGAGAGAGAGAGAGAGAGAGAGAGAGAGAGAGAGAGAGAGAGAGAGAGAGAGAGAGAGAGAGAGAGAGAAGGGGAGGCGCAGAAGAGCGAGAGTGTGTATGAGAGGTGAGATTTGAGAAATAGGAGGGGCTTCTAAACGACTAGAAATGTCAATCAGAGCAAGGAGTCCCAATAATCTAAGGCAATCTGTAAGGACCTGACCTTAGTCCATCCAGATCAATAGGGAAGTGAGGGAGGAAGGCGGCAATCGGATCGTTTACACTGGCTGTTTCTGAGGAAATATAGACTTCCCTTACACTTTGTTGTACTCACTGTAAAGTGGATATCGCAGTACGCACCGAGAGGGCGATTCTCTGCTTTTTGTGATTGCGGTAGACTTTTTTCTACGAACCATGTCTTTCCCGCAGCTGGGATATCAGTACATCCGACCGATATACCCACCGGAGCGCCAGGGGATCAGCAGTGCCAGAGCCGGGACAGAGCTGAGTCCGTCTGGGGCACTCTCCAACGTTCTTTCAACTATGTATGGATCACCTTTCGCCGCAGCGCAAGGCTATGGAGCGTTTCTTCCGTATTCAAACGACATTTCAATTTTTAATCAATTGGTGAGTATCCATCTCATTATTATGCGTTACATTTCAGCATAAACAGTTTCACAAAAGGCAAATTGGGAGTCAGAGCAAGCTTTTCTGTTTGTCAGATGTTCGCAGCATTAGCCTACTTTGATAGCCATATGATGTATTCTTGTATTTCAAAAAGTGACCAAAAGTAGAGTACACTAGGCTAAACGATGACCCAAAACGTTAACTTGAAAAAAGCACAAACAAAATTAAAACTAAAATGTTATGTGTTTGTTTTGAAAGTAACCCATCGAGTCTATTTCTGCTGATAGTTTACCCTGCTAACATCTGAGAATGGTGATCAAAGCGCAGTTTGTTCTAACCAGGATAACTTGTTATACGTCGAGTAAAATTGTATTTGCTGTTTGACAAACGTTTAGTTTCAGATTGTTTAACTGTTTGGGTCTCTTGTTGTGTTTTAGGGCGCCCAGTATGAGCTAAAAGACAGCCCAGGCGTCCAACATCCAGGATTTGCTCACCATCACCCTGCGTTCTACCCCTATGGGCAGTATCAGTTCGGTGATCCATCCAGACCCAAAAATGCGACACGGGAGAGCACAAGCACACTGAAGGCCTGGTTAAGCGAGCATCGCAAGAACCCCTACCCCACAAAGGGGGAGAAAATCATGCTGGCCATCATCACCAAAATGACCCTCACCCAAGTGTCCACCTGGTTCGCCAACGCCAGGAGGAGACTTAAGAAGGAGAACAAGATGACCTGGACTCCCCGGAGTCGCACTGACGAAGAGGGAAATGTTTACAACAGTGACCATGAGGGAGACGAGGGGGACAAGAGGGAGGACGAGGAAGAAATCGATTTAGAGAACATTGACACGGAAAATATTGAAAATAAGGACGACTTGGATGACCAGGACGACCTACATGCTGATTTAAAATTAGACGGTAGAAGCGACTCCGAGATTTCCGACGGCTATGAGGATTTACAAGGGCCCGACCAGAGGTTTCTAAAGGCTGTGGTGAAAGAGGGCAAAGATATTCACGTGGACCGAGGCGAGCACTTCCACCATCACACTTTTGAGATTAAAGCGTCACAGCCGAACGGTGAACAACTGAAACTGAACCCAGTGTCCATTAACTCTCCACCGTCAGAAAATAACGCTGCTCCAGCTCAAAAACCAAAGATTTGGTCTTTGGCCGAGACAGCAACAACCCCTGACAATCCACGCAAATCTCCACAAATGAACGGCAACTCGGCTGGGCCGGCGACCCAGACGATCATCACCCCTCACAGACTCATCTCTTGTCCTGTTGGGAAAATTCAGAACTGGACAAACCGAGCTTTTTCAGCCCACCAGCTCGCGTTACTTAACTCTAACCATTACCTTGGACTGGCAAACCAGGCTTCGGCGAACGGCCTCGCCCTCTATAGCAGGCAAACGGAGGACAAGAGTCATAGTTCAGACACAGCCGTTACAGGTACATGTCACCAACACTGAGGCGAGACTGTATAAAATATGTTCTTCACTATTGTTTAAAACGTGATAGATTACTCACGTCGAGGCTTTCAACTGGCCTGTAAAATTGACATATTTTTGAGGCCGTAAAAAGGATCATTGATGTGTTTCCATCTTTTCTATGTAACAGAGTAACAAAGGGGTGTGTGGAAGCTTTGAAATAAGTGTTTCTTAAAAATACGGTGGTTTAAGCAGATGCTAAAGTGGGTGCATTTTTATCTTATAAGTAGCTGCCATAAGAGAATAAAATCAAGTCCACGAATTATAAAAATGTCTATAGTTGGCCCCACATTGTTTAGGCTCATATGTTATGCATTTGGGTTAGTCAATATCCAATCTGCTTGAATCCAAACCCGAACGAAAATGAGTCTCAATGAAATAAGAAAATCACTTAATCCTTGCTGTGCCGTATCTAGAAAGGTAATTTGATGTATTGTTTTATTACCGTTATTTCAGAGAGATCTAGTGCCTTGGAAGCAGAGAAAAAGTTGTTAAAAACAGCCTTCCATCCAGTTCAAAGACGGTAAGAGACTGTCATTCTTATATAATTAGGGTGTTTTTGATTTATCACATTTTATTTTGCAATATATGAACATTCACCCAACCTAAGCATTTAAAAAAAAAATATTATGACTTTTTGGACTTGGAAGTTAGAATTGTATGTCTTCGATAACCTAAACTGAAAAGGCCAAACACGATTTGCGTGCATTGCTGTGCAGCCCCAGTAGGCTTTCACCAGTCAGAGACCATCGGTTTGAAAAATAATCTTCACTACATATACATTTATTTCTTAGCTCTTCATATAGCCTACTTGCAGTCGAAGTTTTTTTTTCTTTTCACTTATTCCTTGTCTACTACCCGTGTGTTTGCAGGCCCCAGAACCAACTCGAGGCAGCGATGGTTTTATCCGCTCTCTCTTCCTCCTAGGCTTTCATCCTTTCTTTCTATTTGATTTTAATATGTTGTAAGGAATGTAAAATAAGAATAATACATCTGTATACTTACCTTGTAAGCATGTCCTGTGTAAACTGCTAATGTAATATTGTATGAACCTGTAGTCTGTACGTTTTTGTTTTCTTTTTGTAAGTTCTGTGAGGATTTGATGTTCAAATGTTTTGTATATAAAGTTAAGAAAATGTACATACTTGTGAACCAAATTGTACAAGAAAGTATATATTTTGGCTAATAAATGAACTGCTGCAACTTTATCAAAACTCTTGAGCGTTTTAGCATCTGGGTTCTTTGGTGTGAAAGAAGAGTAGAATATGGTTGGGCCCCTTTATTGTTTATAATCATTTGAAATGGACATACGTGCAGTATTTTGCTTCTGCTATTACATTTTGACCTAAGGCGTGTGCTTCCCTCTACGTAGCACTAATAAGTTGCCAAAATTCTGGAGGATTTGATGTTGTATAAATTCGAGGCTCTTAGGAGTAATTAGCTACGTCTTGAGTCTACATTTGGATATGAATGTTGTTGGATTATCCTTGTTGAGGCGTAGCAGACAAATTATAACGAATAATTCCTTCATTAATTTTCCTCGGGAAATGTATGGTATTTACAAAGAACTGAGGTAATGAATTAGTGCTGGAAATGCTGGACAGATTAACTAGCTCCATTGCATATAAATGGGTGCGATGCCATAGTTATTGCGTGGTATTTCATTCAGTTCATCAACACTTCAGATAAATGTTTTGGACTGGTCGTCATATGGTACCTATTGGCTACATTTAGAAAGCATTTATTTATATGTATTATACGGTAATTTGCATGTCAAGCTTTATCAGATAAACCTTATGTAAAATTAGAGTTGGAGCTCCCTCTACAGTCTGTTTCAGACCGCCTTTGCTGTTGCCTTGGCGTGTGTGAAAGCAAACGGAGCACATATTCAAATATCTGAATTCCTCATGTTTTCAATTCAGCCAACATTTGAACAATATTGAACTCTGATCAAGGCAATGTTTTAAATAATTACTGATATATGATGATAATATTCTAAAATTTGTTTCGATTTGGACGCATTTTTAAGTAAGTGTACATGCCCAAATCAGAATTAAATTGGTTGATTAGGCTCCCATAGGACTATGGCAACCACTGATAAACTTGTATCATTATTGTAAGATTACTTAGGCCTATTCATTTTCACACATCTGTTCTAAATATTGGAGAAATCATATAGCAGTCTATAAAACAGGCTGTGCAGAGGTGAATCGAAAGAAACTGTTTTAAAACGATCTATACCGATACAAATGATTCCTAGTTAAAAGTGATAAATGTTTCTTACAAAATGTATCGAATTATAAGATTAAAAATCTATTTTCTAATGAGACGAATTAGAAAATAGTTTCCACAGACGGACAATCTACTATCATTTTTTTCTGAGATAATAAGCCTAAAACGAAAAATAGGATAAGTGACACGGAGAAACTCTAAAGACACACAAACATTGAACTTTTCAAATTTAGTCAGAATTGGGGCAGTCTATATCCAAAATATAGACTTCTAGACATATAGGGCCTACTGAAGGTGGACAAAATAAATGTTTTCATACTTTTTAATTTCGATGACCCAAACGTAGGCCTATCGTCGTAGTCTACTTTGAGGAATTGAAAATTAAACACTGTTTCGGTAAAGTTTGAAATACAATGGGCCTAGGCCTACCATCAAATTATCATTTTGTAAGACATTTCATTAATTTTATTAGGCATTTGTTCTCTTGGACATTTACGCTTTAGCTCCAAGTGAGGGCAACAAGACAGACGACAAGCCCAACTCCCAACTGCATAGCTTACTTCAACGTATCCGAGACAGAGTTTAGAGACCCAGTCGGGGGAGAGCTTGGACCGGAGCTTGGTATTATACTAAATAGGCTGGCCTTCCAAAATTCCTCTCACCATGCTGCCTTCCTGTCTAATCAATTATCTTCCTGAGAGCCCTTCTAACTGCGCGCTCAGTATGCATATTCATAAGACACAGCGGCCGGTTGTGACACTGATTGATATGATCATTTTTCTGGTTTGTGTCCACTTTCACTCGAAACGCACCACCGGTTCCGGAGCAGGAAGTTACATCGTGCGCCAGTGACCAACATTCTCTTATCACCAATGACCAGTTTACACTCATTGGTCACACGAAAAACAGACAGGTGCAGTTGTTTTAAGGATGTGGTGTTTTTTTCTGCAATTTAATATATCTGCTAATAAATCAATAACAGACAAGATATATGAAACATGGAATTTTAAAATTGTATAGTTTGTCTAATTAGTAAAATACTGAAACTAAAACGTGAAATATCAAGCTCGCGCAATAATAATAATAAAAAAAGCCAAATATAAGGCTTGAATAAAAAACTACTGATCTTGTAACATTTTTTTACCGCTGTAGCCTATCATGGATAAAGCGGTAAAAAAATCTCCCCCGTAAACATGAGAACATGCTCACTCTAAATATTGATGGTTGTGTCTAGCGTTCAGAATATGTTTGTTGCTATGGGACCTGGAACAATCTCTCTTGATCATAAGGATTCAATTGAAATGCCATTGAAGGGATGGTGATCGTGTTCAAAGCTCAGGGCCTCCTCTGATCACTGCATGAAATTAGGGATTAAAATGCTTCTCTAGAAACAACGTAATCACGCCTGCCTATGTCACCATACGTGTCCAACCTGCTCCCGGTTGCACAGAGCTAATGGAATGCATTAGCCAACATTTCGCTCAGAGCTACCCAGGGCCTTTTTCTACAGGGACATGGCGTGTCAGTCATTTCGCCGCACTTTAAATGGATGTCCTCGTGGTTAATGAGTAATAATCAACAGTGACTCCCCTTTTTATTTCGTTGCTCCCAGCGACGTTAAATACAGCGAGTGATACGCCAGAGAGTAGAGTAAGCTTAAATAGCATAGGGATAAAAGGGAAACACTCAAGCTGGCGCGCTCAAACGCGTGGCTCAGTGCTACAGATACTGCTAATGTTGATGGCCATGGCCAACTTCCACCTCCCCAATGTCATTTAGAAAAGGCATTCGAATGGCACATTTTGATCTGAAAAGGATGGTTTTCAAAAAACATTCAGAAATGTTTATGATTAACAAACAAAACTCATACAGGTATGTTTGTAATGTTTATGGCACAGTAGTGTGTTATTCTGCTGCATACCAAGCTGAAACTGAGGGAAAACATAGATTCCATTGACACAGTGCAAATAGATGGCATTTCAGTCCATCACTAATCACATTGCTTTTGTGGTCATGGGTGTTGTTGACTGCTGTTCATTTCCACTATCAATGAATTAAGACAGAGGTACATAGCTACACAGGGGGAATAAGGAATGCATTGTTGAATACTGATTTGAAAGGGGAAAAGGACCAGGAAGATGGAATCATTAAAAGGAAATCTAATCTGTCTTTCTGGGTGCCCATTGATCCGGAGAGGGTGGATGGTCGTGCCAGGGCTGCACAGAGAGTAGCCAATGGAGCCATCAGAGGCCTGTGTGAATGGACAAGAGGCGCGGAGTAAATAAACACAAGAGCAGTCCAATAGAGGGGCCAGAGGTTTCCTGTGAAAGAGGAGGCTGCTCCACATAAAGAGGGTCAGCCTCATGTTTTCACCTCATCCACTCCTCCTGTCATGCCAGCCCCCCCCCCCCCCCCCCCCCCGGCCTGGCCCACTCTGCCACACCCCCTCCTGCCACGGAGACGGACAAATGTCACCTCCTTTGTGGCCCTGGTCGGGCTTTGAAGCGGCCCACTGTCTTTGTCCACTGGGCTTAATCCTTTTATGAGCCACTGCTGACCCACACACACACACACACACACACATATATACACACAGCCCGGCAGACTGAGAGAGCCATGCCCTTTAACACGCACCCAGCCGGGGTGTTAGCTGACCGCAGTAGGAGCAAAGATCTACTCACTGAACACATGTCCCACACTATGGCTATCTCTGTACACAGGCTTGCAGGCTGCCCTGCTCCAATTGTACTGTTATTGAGTTGACACAGTGGAGTTTGAAAAGAGGTGGAAAGCTTTTTCTCCTCAGTTTCTACCCCCTCCCCCTCCCCTCCTCTGTCAGAGATATGCAACTCCTGTGCCTAATGCATGTTTTATTACTGCATATTTATTATTGAGTGTAGAAGTGTCGTAGTGACATGTTTCAGAACGGGGTGAGAGAGGGAAAAAGAGCAAGAGGGGGTTGTTGTGCTTCCCCGGGCCGAATGGAGGACAAAAGGGCAGAGAGGAGTGACATTCTCTGGGGCCAGAGTGGGAGAGAGGGAGGGCACTGATTTCATGCCTATTGTTGATGGAGGTTAGAGAGAGGAATTCTTTCACTGAATCCGAAAGGCAACAAGTGGGGAATGGGCGACAGGCGGACAGAGAGAGAGGCGTTGGGGCTTTTGCCGTTCACCCAGCTGAAAGATTGTGCTTTTCTCAGCCCTCTTCAGATTCATCCCTCAGACTGGCCCAAGTTACAGGGCAATTATGGAAATGTAGCTTTGAAGCCGAGCACAGCTCTCTTCATGCTCTTCCCCCAGACAAAGCACAGGCTATAGGGAACTTTTAGATCCCCCTTTCAAAAACATGGTTGTACATGGTTGTACCTCTCCATGCATGTGTTCCTACTTTTACCTTATTTAGTCAAAAGAGTCGTTAGTGCATCTGTTCATGCAGATTACACTAAAGATGAACACAAAAGATACGTCCAAGAAATGTTTGGAATAGAGTACGAATGTGAGGACTATTTTTTGGAGTAGCATGTAGCTAAGTGATCCTCTTTAGCTTCTGGCTAAAGGGTTCTGTATCTGCTGTTTATTCAGGGGATGAGCTGAGGGCGGGTTTGTAAAATGGCTAGCCTCATAGCTGTGGGGAACAGCTGCGTGATTTTACCAGCAAGACATCTCCGGACCCCCCCCCCCTTCCAACTACCCTCCATAACACGTCACTAACAGAGCCACAGCAACTAGCAGCCCAGCGCTTTCTCAGCTTTGTACATTAGTCAGCGGTGTAGCACAGAATTTAGCCGTGGCGTGTGAACTAATAAGACACATTTTCCCCCTGCTTTTGAGATGATCACAAGGGAGTGAGGTCTATAGCAGGCCAGGGGCTGAGGACACTCGGACACAGCAGAGCCCTTGTACAACAGAACCCTTACACTCAGAGCACATATGACAAATGCCAATACTCAGCCTTTCACTCATCACTGTTAATGAGAGGACATATTTTGGACATTTGCAATATTTGTACAGACTTCATACATTATACAGGCCCCTGTGTTCATAGACCTTCGTCTGGCTCAGGAGGACAAGAGAAAAACTCCTTGACTTCCCCGGGACTGGCTGCTGAAGGAAACTTAATAAATTCTTCCTCCTTGGAACACTGTCAAACAAGTCCTTTCTAACATCTTCCATGAATACATTAGAGGCGTGCTTGATTGATTAGAGACCCTCACGAGAGGGTGAGCCGATGAACCAACTCCCTCGGCGTGATTAATAGACTTTATTAAGAGAGTCCTCTCCTTTTTAATGATGGTAATGTAATGGAGGGCGAAGAGTGGGCCCGCTATCACGGGCGCTCTCCTCCTCTTTGATCGTCTTTCCGTTTACATTCGTTCATTTGCGATATCTCCATCGGGCCATATCCATCACATCGCTATCAGAGGCACGCAGAGGGAGTTTGGAGCTTCTCCATATCGGACACTCGGACCGCACACAATGGGATTCAGTCTTAGCTTCCCTGCACTTCACAAAGAAGTCAACTTGTCCACAGGGTTTTGGGAATGGTCAATCTTTTGACCGATTTGAAAGCTATGTGTTTCCTAGCCAAATGGAAATTGCTCACTGCTCATGAATGATCCCCATCAAGACCCAAATGGAGATTTGTTAGTTGTGCACCTGGCATTAGTCACATGAAACAGCGTGGGGGAAGCGTGTGTTTACGTTTGCTTGAGAGACCTTGAGTGGAAAGCAGGAGCTTCACAGTCAAACAAATAAACTAGTCAGGATTACAGTTACTGGACTGGCAGGGCAGTGAGGTAATGTTGAACTGTCTACCAGGAAATTAGCTAGCCTCCTCTACCTCCCAATGGCTTATCAGTGTGACACAGAAACAACAATTCTGTGGCAGTTGTGGACAAAGCAGACTGCCCTTATCAACATGTTGTGTTGTGCAATACAGAACTGCGAGGTCATTTATTCAAACACGGATCCCACTGGTACAGCTATTACAGCACGACCCAGACAGGTTATGTTTGCTTTACTGGAGCAAATAGACGCATACACGTCGAGTCATGGCATCAGCAGACGCTCTACTCTACTGGCTGTTGTTAAAGCTGGCCGTGGGGGGGGGGGGGCGGGGGTCGATACTGCAGGTGTGAGGCCCTTCCAGTATCATGATGAGTGCTACGAGATCGGAGATGTGAACGTTGATATTGATTTTCCTCCCTTGGCAAGGGCGAGGGAAGCTGCAGGAACACAGTCTGCCATGGCCCCGTTTACCGCGCACGTGGCTGGCGTTCACCCTCGTTCATAAAGGCTGGCGCAGTAGTGTGACGTTGCGTCATCTTTAAGCAAAGTGTTTACCTTTTGTTGGAAGGGTGTGAATTCTGGGCCTAGAGCTTTTGTCATTCGTAGTTCGATGACCTGGTCTGCTAGGGCCAGTGAACTTTTTAGTATGGCAAACCTGGTTAGGACAGGAGGCAGCGAAGGCACTCCATTTTCCCTGACTTGGCTTTGTGCTTAGATAGACTTGTTGTCAGCCACATTGTCGGTCACTCCACCGTGACACTCCTTAGTCTGATAATGGCATTGCCATGCAAATGAGCGAAGAGGAGAGTGCTGTGACCGATTGTGTGTATATGTGTGTGTTCATGCATGTGTGAGGGTGTGTGTGTGTGCATAGCAGAGTTGGTGCTAGTTTTTGCACCGCGACATAGGGGAAAAAAACAGCTCCAAGTGTACAATGACTGACTATAGATAAGCTACCGTACATATTTGTATCAGTAGTGTATTTGAACAGAGCACCACCTCCTCCCCCCCCCCCCCCACCACCGGCAAACGAAAACTTGCCAGGGACGACAGGAAGCAGGAAGCAGTGGCTTGTGGGAAGTGGCAGAAGCGCATGGGTGAGCTAAGCGCCAACCGTGAATGTTCCCCCGCCAAACCCCAGCTGAGAGCCACCTCCCCAGCCTTTGTCCCGTGCCGAGACAGTGCACCATGATGTGGCTCGCTCCAAAATGGGAAGGGGGTGGGCACGGGGTCACTTTGTCCCCCTTCAGAGGGGGCAGTCCCGCACCGCCCCTACTGTTGTCATGCTAAGGAAGTGGCACTCACTGGAACTGTACCCCCATTCATCCAGACTGTACCCCCATTCATCCAGACTGTACCCCCACACCAGCACACCCACATCACAGTCACCCACGGTCACAAACATGGCAGCCAAATTCGATTTTCCTTTGCTAATGTCCATGCTTCCTTTAAAAGACAAAAGCTTGGGTATTTTCTTGAAGAAATGAGCTGTGCTTTATGGATAATGCATAAGTATATGCATGGTTAGCTGTTGAGAAACGAGTCGGGGTTTGATCCTTGATATCCCACGGGATTATCACCACTGAGTAGCACTTCCTTCATTCGTGATAGACCATGAGAACAGCCATGCCTAATGTCATTTTACAGGTAGGCAGAGCAGGAGATTGGGGAGTAATTGCAAGTCATAACAAATAGCTCTTTTGGAACCCCCTGAGACCGCTCTTCTTCAAACTCAAACTCACCGAGGCTCAGCATATTTGCTGTGCAGTAACGAAATATACAAGGGATGAACTGTGACCTTTGCACTCTGCTGAAGGTCACAAGCTTCCTTTGCATACACAGAAGAGGTCCTCTTCCGGAAATGATAAGACAAACAGGAGAGGAGAGGTAAGGTCAGCGAGTTAAACCAACAGCTGAAATGACAGTTAATTGGCCTGAGGGCAGTGTAACTGTCATCCATTTCCCCAGGAGGACAGGAGAGATTCCTCTCTCTCTCTCTCTCTCTCTCTCTCTCTCTCTCTCTCTCTCTCTCTCTCTCTCTCTCTCTCTCTCTCTCTCTCTCTCTCTCTCTCTCTCTCTCTCTCTCTCTCTCTCTCTCACCCCATCCATCTCTTTCTTCCTCTGTCTATAACATTTAAACACCAAAAGAGCACATATTCAGCCTCTTCCGTCATCAAACTGTCTCCCACAGTGGCGATTGTCCCACAGTGGTACTGATTATATTGCCTCAATCAGATTATTATTTCATCATTATTGTTTACTTCACGGTAATACACAATAAAGACTGTGACAAGTGAGGAGTTGAAATGTCAAAGTGAATTAGAGGCGCATGCAAACGCTGGCTATGAATCAATTGGCAGAGTGGCGTATTCAGCCGAAAGGTCCCTCCTTCTAATTGCTTGCATCCTACCAGCAGTTAGGGGTGTCCCTGCCACCAGCATCTGACAGTTGGACTGGAAGGGGACAGATCAGCGTCAATGTATGAATCATCCAGTACTTGCTGTAATGCGGTTTTCAGTGCAGTTTGTGACAGGATAGCAATGGGGTTCTCTGGCCTGGTGTGTTTATGTGTGTGTGTGTGTGTGTGTGTGTATATCTCTGTGTGTGTGTACATTTCTGTGTGTGTGTGCAGAAGAAGCAGTGATGGTTTTAGCAGAGTCTGTCTGTCTGATTTCGCAGCACCCGGCCTCAGTGTGAAAGGCGAGAGAGGAGTGTGCGTGTGGGAGATAATGGACCTTTCTCCACGCCACTCAGCGCTCCACTGGCACACAGCTGGCACACAGCTGGTCATTCTGCAGCCCCTCCCTCTGCAGCCCCTGTCGCTGCCCCCCCCCCCCCCCACTCCCACATATCCCTGCACCCCCTCAACCCCCTACCGAACGCCAGACACGCAGAAGAAAGGAATAGGGGCTGACAGTAGGTTAAGACAGAAAAAAAGCAAGAAAAGAGGTGGAAATTGAGGACGTTAAGGGCGGGGTGTGGGGGTTGGCGTGGGTATAGGTGAGAGGGCTGTTAAGAAGGAAGTCACAGTAGGACCTCCAGCTCCCAGGATGCATCTGGGTATCGGCAGGAGGGGATCCGTCAGTGACAGACAGGTGTTCCTCAGCAGACACCCTAATCCCCCACCCCCACCCCAGACCCCCTCCCAAAACAGCTCTGCTCTGGGGCACAGTGAGACCCTGTTCCACCCCCTCCTCTTGCTGCTCTCTAGTCCTACTAAACGATCCCTTCTTTCTGTCCTGTCCCCTGATTTCACCCTTTCTATCTCCTCCGTGCTGACCCCTCATCACACTTTCCTCTTTGACATGGAGGTCATTGTGTGGCGTGAGATCTCAACAACCACAAACTCTGAATTCACGTGTCAACAGATATCTTCCACCACTTCCCCAGGACCCCCCTTTACAGAGACAGAAAGAGAGAGCAAGGGCGATGGGAGGAGGAGGACGAGAGAAAGAAAGAGAAGCTTTTCTATAATTATCACAGAGTGGGATTTCAAGGCCACCATTGAGAGCTTAACATCCCAAAAGGGACTGTCCATAACCCTGACATTGAAAGGTTCCTCGAGTACAGATACTGACATGAATTGAGCAAGCTCGTCTCTTTTCAAAGATTCCATTCCACAGATGTGTGACAACCTCATAAACTCTGCTTCCCTCCCTTCACACACCCATCTCAACCACTTGACTTACGCAGGTGGAGACGTCCGACATGGGTTTGGCACGCCTGAAAAAGGAGACTGGAGAAAGAAGACACACAGGTGACCTTCTCTTGAGACTCAAGTCACCTCAGTAGTTACAAACTGAGACCTGTCAACACAACACATAGGCTAGCCAGCCTTACCATCCAAAAAGTGGATGGAAAGGCTGAGTGAATGCCAGAGAAATGTCAAACAGAGGGAGGGCTTGATCCTGGCACCGAGAGGCACCAGGTCCAGGTAGACAGAGCTGGTTCCCAGCATGCACCACAACAGCAGGTCGGAAGTCAACACGGGACACCGCAGCTCTGCGGTTGATTTCATCATTGGTGTTTTTGTACTGATAAGCAACCGGGTATTGACCTAACTGGGCCATTAGCTCATGTTTTGATCTGTAGTTAACAGACAATTGAGAAACGGGAGAGGTCAGAGAAAGAGTTTTGCATCCGTGTTCACCTGTGCTCGTCGCCCTGCGACAATACGCCAGAGATTAGGATGGTCAAATCACATTGAATCATTTGCATACAAATGGGCCACTTTGCTGTTTTTATCGCAGAGCAGAGCAGACAAACCACATGATCACGAGTTTGCGGGTTTGGGGCAATGAAGATAAGGAGCGTGCTCTGTTGAGGACGGAAAAGCACATCCAGATGCCTGGGACACGACACTGTTCCACAATATTACCTCAAGAGATGAGCGCAGCACGGTTTACAGTGTGTGTAATCTAAAATGAGATGACTCCATGCAAAGCTACAAATTAAATAAAGGAGCAGTCTGGATGCCATTATCATTTCTGCCATTGCCGACATCTTTGTATCATTTAAATGACAAAATAAATATGAACCCCGCAGTATCAAACACGGGCCTAACCAGTATTTGTTTTGTGGGAACGCTGGGAGGAATGAAAAGATAGCACAGTAAACACAGATTTTTCCGACTTAAATTTGAGAGCGGCACAAACGTTTTTGAGTGCAGTAATGACTGTCAGATTTGTTTTGCGCTACATGTTTTAATTAGCTTCAACAGGGTACAGATGGCATTGCACAAGTTATTTCCCTCAACCCGTCCCCAGGGATGAAACTTAAGGTCAACAAACGGACAAACTAATCGCTACTGGTTCCAGTGTGGCTTAGTCCTAGGTAATGACAACATTAACAAAGCAGTGTTAACAATAGCAAACATTGTTTAAAGTCCCTGGACAGACTAGCGTCTGAATCAAACTGCCTACATTTACAGTTGTGGTTGATCTGCGTTCATGTCTCACACGTGGTTAGAGGACCCCCACCGCCCAATCTCACCATTGGTCTCCCTCGCCCTCCTCTCCCCATCTCCTCCACGGTCGTCCAGGCCTCATCTGTTGTGGCTTCTCCAATCCCCGACTAGTGCCTCCGTCTCCGGGTCTATTCCCATCACAAAGGACATTTTCCACATCTCCAGCCAGGTACAGACGCAATTTATTGGGAGTCGTCGACCAAAATGTAATTTTCACCATGTTGGTTTTGAGAAGCAAGGGGAGTTAGAAGGAGAGGTTTGGTGCTGGAGAGTGATGTCTACCCAGCTGGTCAGGAGGAATAGCACGCTCCAACACCAATACCCCAAAGCCACAAAGACAGCATCGTGATTTATTAGCGCATTTATTGCGACAGAGAGAGAGAAAGTGAAAGAGCACCATAAGAAAGAATAACAGCGTGATTGAGCCAGTCTCCCATGTTGCAGAACAACAAAGCAGCACAGGTGGGATTGAAGACGAGAGAGGTTTATAAGACTTCAGAAACAATTATGAAAAGAATAAGTGGCAGGACTCATGGGCTGTCCTGTAACTTGTCAATATATGTACTTTAAAGAAGAAGAAATTTAAGAAAAATATTCGGTTGCTTATTAATTCACCATGAAATTGTTCCCAATAAACCTTAGGTAAATAACATAACATGCTCTTAAGCATGCTAGCAAATCTAAGGTAGATTTACTGAAAAGAGTCAGCGTTGCACTGTTGTGCTATCATGAATACACATTACAAGCAATGATGGAGATGATTTGGACTCTAAAACATCTCCAAGATCCAAATGGTTTTCCTGGGACAAACTTATAGCCTAACCTTGGCACTTCTCTCCAAGAGATAATGGTTTCCATGAACAAGGCTATGGTGTAAGAGAGCATGAAGAAATGCTCTGAACTCGTTCTGTAGAGAACAGGCCACTCCATTGTGGAGTAAATGTACCTTCTAAAAGCCAGGAAAAGACATGTAATCGAGGTGCTGTCTCATAATGTGGTCACATACAGGACATGCACAGACTTCAAGGAGATGGCAAAAACAGAGAGATGGTTAACTGCCAGGAATTTGTTTTAGAGAGTAGAAGAATAGGACTTGGAATGGGCAAGAAAGAGAGAGACAGATAGGAGAGAGAGAGAAAGAGAGCAAAAAAGACAGTAGAGAGGGAGAGATCTGAGACAGAAACAAAAGAGAGAGAAAGAAAGATAAGCTGAAAGATAAAACCACAGTGACCGCTAGGGAGGAGGCATGCATGTGCCCAGGCCAGATGATGGAGAGTGGGTGATGGTTTCACAACAACATGTTCCCCAATTCCAAACAGGGTTTCTGACTGTTCCATTCCCTTCCTCTGAGTCAGGGTGCCCTCTGGCCCCAGGGGGCTGGCCAGATCCACACCCTCATGTCCCTGTGACAATCCTGCCTGGCAAACCATGGGGATGTGTGACACTGACTACCTGCTTTGAGCGTGTCACACCGCTGTGAGAAGTTACTGGCTTTACCTCCCTCACTCTCCATCGCTCCCCCGTTCTCACTTCCAGCCGCATGACCAAGCTAAATATACACACTTAAGCACTTACTCTCAGTTTCCTCTCTCGGCCCGCGTCCACTATTGCGTCCCCAGTGTCTTGAAACCAGCAATAATAGCTGCGCTAACCTAGCTTAGCATTAGCATTAGCTCTGGGGAGCGGACACGTCCGGTCTGATAAAAACAATCGGATGTTAACACCGTAAATTAGGCAGTCAGGATGTGCCCCCCCCAGAGATTAAGGAGCTGGAAAGGAGGGGGGACGGGGGCTCGATGGTAGGCCCACAGGTTAATTGCACAGAGACAGGCCCTTAGTCACAGGCTAACACAGGCCAGATAATAGCTCAGCCTCAGTGTTCCACAGTTGCTGCTGTCAACACGAGTTAAATAAAGTTTAGCGCCGTAATCGTAAGTGAGTGGTAGCGTTTAGGTTACAGTAAGTGCACTCTCCATCCCTGAAAAATTACCAGAACGATATGAAACGTTGCTCCCGTACAAAATACCTCAAAGCAACTTTGAAAGGTTACACACACACACACGGTCCTATACACGCACACGGACACGCAGACACGCGCAGGCACTCACTCACACACACGCTACGCTCCCCTATCCTATTTTGTGCAAACTCAATCAAATGATTTTTGAACAGCAATAAAGCAGACTTTATTTTGCTTGGCCGGGACGGCCATCCCGCGGCCTCCCCTACCCCCGCCGCGGCGGGATCAGCTTTCTCCCAGAATCCCACTGAAGCCTTGCCACGGCGGCTGGAGACAATCAGCTGAAACGCTCCTTAGATATTCCTGCTCCTTTCAAAGCCCAAATTCAATTTATGGACACATTTATTACCATGTCTGTCAGTGACTAAAAGGGAGTTTCGTAATCAGGAGCACACATCTGATCTGGTCGCAGCAGGCAGCCCCCTTGGCCAATATGCAGTCTATTACACGGTCAGGGCCAGCCCATCCACAGAGTAAAAGGAAAACATGGGAAAACAAAAGACGAGGTAGTTAGACATGGGCTGGGGGACCATTAGATGTTGCATTTAAAAAACGGATCTGATTTAGGAGTGGGGCCGTAGGGAGAAAATCTGTTAAGTCAGTATTAGAGCTGGGCCCTGCATCAGAGCTAGGCCTTACCACTTGGCTTGGTGTATTGGGTGGCCCCCAGACCCAAAGGACATGTAATCCTCACACAGGGCAGTCAGTTATGCTGTTATCAAACGCATTAAGGGGGACACTTGTTGTTTAAGTGATCTTTCTGTCGGTTCCAAATTGACAAAGGCCATCGCGCATTCGAAAGATGTGAGATGTTTTTGCTCTGTCGGCAGCTTTGTGTCCTGAACAAACATTTTCCATTGTTCTTGTGTGATTTTGTAAGTCTCCCAAAACGACATGAAGTCCACTTTTAAACTGCAGTAAAGCATACAGTGAGCAGCCTGTTAGGCCAGCTATAATAACACAGAGGCATGAGCGATTTACTATCCCTGCTCTGCTTGTGAAACACGGAGTCTAATGAGAGCACTGCAGTCAGCACGTCACAGCACTCGGGATCACGGAGCTAAGACCGGACTAACCCACCAGTTGAGGACTGTGGTCTGTGTGTTTATGTGTGCATACTGTGTGCGTGTGTGTGTGTGTATGCTGCGTGTGTGTACGTCTAGATCTGTGTGTGTGCTTGTTTATGTGTCAGATGTGTACGTGTGTGCTAGTGGCTGTCTGAGTGTGTATGTGTCTGCGTATGGGAGTGTGCGTGTGCGTGTGTGCGTGTGTCTGTGCTTGGACATCGGTTGGACACAGTGACATTGATGTCTGAAGAGCCACGGTTCACACACAAACATGTCCTTGCAGGGGGGTTATCCCAGGAGACACACACCTTGCTCCCCAGCTATGAATCAATGTTGTCTCACAAAGGCCAGTTCAAACTCTCGCCAGTGCCCACAGCAATAAAACAGTTGGAAAAAAAGAGTGCAAGGAAAGCTCCCTCTAGAGGACAAACTAGGAGGTAATTCAGTTTAGGAAACGAAGCGTGTCCTTCATTAACCAAAAGATCACATTTTACCAGGGGAGCGACACATTTAGTGGCGCGGGGGGCTCTGTGAACTCTCAAACGAGAAAGCTGCTCTGTTTGCCTTCCAGAGTAATTAGGGAGGCTATCACCTGACACTCACACAGGTAATGCCCTGGTCAGCGGCCAGACACAGATTTCATCATGGCCCGACGGACTGCCGCGCTGGAAAAATATGCGCAGAAACTGAAAACCGCATTTTCAAAAATTGCCCGCTTGTCCCCTCTGTTGGTTTTGGATGAAGCTCTGGTGCTGGAGCTCAGGGTTCCTGTATCCTGCGCCAGGATCCTTAAAACCTAGTAACTGATATCTCCTCCCCCCTCCCCCAGGCCCAGCCTGAAACGGTCCTGTTATTAAAATGGAGCAAATCCCACCGGAATGTTTTACACATTTACTAGGTGTACGTCAAGGTGAGAGACAACATTGCTGAATTATGGACCTGATTTGGATCTGGGGACTTGGACTTGGGACGAAGGATTGGTGGAGGACCAGGAAAGAGAGGACTCGGAGTAAAAGGAAGGAAAGAGGGAGAGTAAGAGAAGGAGGAGGAGAGGAGGAATGTCGAGTAAGTGACAGCTCTGCATGCCACTCCATAAATCTGTCCCCCCAGCATGTTCTCCTCAAACCACAGTGCCCCCTACAGTTAAGAAGCCCACATGTCAAACTTTATGGACCCCTAATAGAAAATGCAAGAATTATAAATAAAACTGTATTAAGAGTCCCACTGAGTGGAGTTCACAGTAAAAGATCAATGAGTAGAGGTCTGTGGGGTGTTTCTGTGCCATGTGCAGAGTCTGTGGGCCGGCATGGCAGGCTCTCTCTCTCTTCTCTATCTCTCTCTTTATCTCGCTTTCTCACTCACCCTCTCTCTCTCTTCTCTATCTCTCTCTTTATCTCACTTTCTCACTCACTCACTCACTCACTCACCCTCTCTCTCTCTCTCTTCTCTATCTCTCTCTTTATCTCGCTTTCTCACTCACTCACCCCCCCCCTCTCTCTCTCTCTCTCTCTCTCTCTCTCTCTCTCTCTCTCTCTCTCTCTCTCTCTCTCTCACCCTCTCTCTCTATCTGGTTGCTCTGTTGAGGAGAGTAGCGAGGCTGCGCTGGTCAGTGACAGCTGTATGCACGTGCACATATGACCCGTGCACAAGGAACAGAGCAACTGCTAACTGATGACGAGCGCTGTGTTGGGGGAGAGGTTTGGTGCCTTTTGGGTTGGGATCACAGATCTGGATGTACTAATGGGAGAAAGGAGCCCCAATTAGGGATGCAGACCGCGCTGGGGCCCAGTCATTTCCAAACCACTTTAAATGTGTAATAAATGATCAAATGAGACAACTCCTTTTAAGCTCACAGTAGGGTTTTCTTTTCCTCTAGAGAACATTTGCTTTAATAACAGACAGAGTGGGGCTTTGATTCAACTTGCGGCAGGCCTGCTCTGTAGACAGAAAACTTTCTGCTACTTCTGGTGGTTAATCAGCACTGAGTGGCATGTGGGTGAGTTTGCTTTGGTTGGGGCAACTGGAGACGGGGAAACTATGGGTCTGGTAGACGGATAGACACAGACTGGGTAGTCCCTTCACGGACAACACAGCACACACACACACACACACAAGCACACACACCGCCACTCTGAAAGACCTGAAGTGGAGGTCACCAAGCGGAGGATATATAAAGCCACTCATCCATCAACATAGCATGTGGCTGTGACTAATTCCTGGAGGCCACAACAGCAACACAGAGCTACCAAGAGCCCCTGGGAGCCTGATGGAGTGGAGGGGAGGAAGAGAGAGGAGGAGAGGCCCATCACTTTGCAGCCCGAGCCAGGCTTGGCCAGGGGACTCGGCCTAGGCCAGGCCAGCCTCCCAGATCCATGGCATGCACACTGAGGCCAGCAGCACATGGTTCTACTTTCCCCACGGATCAGCCAGTGGATGTAGCGAGCTCCACACAGACTTCCAACTGGAAGACGTCACCAGTAAATATCCTTTTACATGGATCAGGATGACATCTGTTGGGAGAATGGGATAACAAAACTGAACCACGTTTTCACATGTTCACAGGAATTCAATTAAAATGTGATTAGTGGTAGCATTAGGAGACAGGGTGCGGTCGGCCATGTTGAGAGGGCCATCGCTATCCCTAAGCCTGGTCATGTTACCATGAGGATTACCCCTAACAGGTTGACCTCTGACACCCAGACAGGTGCCTACAGGAAGCAGGGGCGAGTGGTCATGTGATCACACGGCATGGGCCTCACAGGCTACATACATGGCTGGTAGATATCTCTTTTGTTATACCACAAGGCACACTGGCACAATATGGCAAAACCAATGAGAAACCAATGAATGGTTTACCTTCATATTTCCTGTGGTCAAGACAGCAACACAGCAATATTGTAGACATACAGAAGACAGTGAAGCATAGTCATTCTTTAAATAGAACTGAAGAGAGACCAAGTTGACCAGAGAAAGAGAAAGAGAGACAGAGAGAGAGAGACAGAGAGACAGAGGGAGAGAGACAGAGAGAGAGAGAGAGAGAGAGAGAGAGAGAGAGAGAGAGACAGAGAGAGAGACACAGAGAGAAAGAAAGATAGAGAGATAAAGAGAAATAAATGCAATTTTTGTAAGGTCAATACGCAGGTCCTTGTCTGCGCCCTCCACTGCTCTACAGATCCCCGGGAGCTCACAGTGTCCCCGGCCCAACATAGTGTCTAAACAAGAAGCATGCAAAACAGCTGCTTCCATTCTGTGCTGTTTACCAGTGTTTTCCAGAGGCAGACTAAATAGTCCTGTGTTTGTCATCACGCTCTCGCTTACACACACACACACGGTCCAACCTCAAGACCTCTACTTAGGGAGCTTCTAGGATAAACAGCTTTCCTGTGGTGGCCAGGGAGAGAGTGGATGGGAGAGAGAGAGGTAAAGAAGGGTAGGTTTTACAGGATAAACGTTATCACTGCACAACACAGCAGACATAAGGACACTTTGGAAAACACTCTGGGTTTTATTTCAGTTGGCCAGCGCCACGGTGAAGGATAATCAAACTGGTCCACTTTCCATGGCGGGCAGTGATCACGTTACAGAATTATGTTAAGACATAGGAAAAATAGTAGCCAGTGTTCTGGATCCTAATACACAGAGATTTCACTGGAGAACCCAGAAGGTAGAACACGTGGAGAGCTAGTTTCCAAACAGTATCAGTCTCATTGGTACTAAACACGGCCATTCTAAGGCCCAAAGCCGTTTCGCTAGCTGGAAAGGGGTGGGGAGAGAGAACACCGAACTGGGGGAAATGTAAAACAAAGTCTATCCGTACTTCTCGACGGATTGGCAACGCTAGCGTGAAGGACGTCAAACCAACAGAAGTACATTTGGTGTTGTGAAATTGCTCATTTAAAGATCACGACCCGTTCTCACAAGTGTATTAGGCCTATCTCCCAAAGAAAAGCCTCGGTGCTTGAAATCAATTAAAACCAAACTCACAGAATGCTGGGATTAAAAAAAAGACATCAACAACAGCAAGTCCACCACTGATAACAGTGTTTGGGATCCTCATATATCAGATAAAATGATTATCCAAGAAAATAGCCTTTAAATAGACTCCAGCCAGATTATAACTGTCTTTTAAAGTTGAAATGTCAAATGGCTTCGATTGCTGCCATGTTCGAAGCGCACATATTTTCTAATGCTAAATGGAAACACACTGAGCTGTGTTCATAAGCCTGACAAAATTCCCCTATTGTTGTCAAACATACTTAACGACTTTTTCCATGGATTCGTAGCGAAAAACAGAGCGGTGCTTACTTATCGAGAACAAATGCACACCAGATGACTTGGAGAGGCGAGAAAACACCGATCAAAAGACACATTCCAAAATCCAGAAAGAAGATTTCTCTGTTCCTCAGAATAATTTACACGGTTGAAACAAAACAAAGGCTAACAGCACAGCATTTTTCTCGATCGATTCAAAATCAAGTCAAACCAGCCCACAGCACGTGTACGCATGTTTTGAACACAATGGAGCTCGTTATGAATTCCAATAAGTATATTCCCTGGATGACGACCTTGTACACATGATCATTTAAGAGCCCACAGTGACAGTGAGTCTCCCCTATTCCCTGGAGGATCCACAGCCTGGGAGACAGGTAGCCCAACAGAGGAGGAGCACTGGATAGGAGGAGATGAGGTGGAGAGTTTCCGAGGGTCAGGGAGGTGAAGTAGCTGCTTTGTTCTAAGGCGAAGCTCCGGGGTCTTTATCTCCAGCTGTCAGACAGAATGTTGTTTGATCTCCTTTCCTCCTGCAGCTCCCTTGGTCAACCTGACCCTGGCCTGGTCCAGCTAGCAGCTTCTGAGCATCCATCTACACACCCACACTCTTTGGAGGCCCACTGCAGGTGTGTTAAGGTCTTTTTATATATATTCTCACATACAACATTCACACACACACACACACACACACACACACACACACACACACATAAGAGGCACTGACTCATTCAGGATCTGATACTGCTACACACACATACAAGCACACACACTATGCTGGTCACTTGAATTCAGTGAGCCTTGAATCTTGCAGTACCTCAAACCTTTGTCAAATACCCAAGTACCGTGTACAGCTCATTCTCTTTAAGGATGGCTGTCTTTCAACAATAACAAATCCCTACGAATAGCAATTAAAACGGATGTGCTACACTGACTATCTACAGAGTGAGAGAGAGAGAGAGAGAGAGAGAGAGAGAGAGGGAGAGAGAGAGAGAGAAGAGAGAGACAAAGAAAGAGGAAGTGAGGAAAGAGAAGAAAAGTGCCTGAGAGAGAAGGAGAATGTAAAGCAGCACCTCTCCTTCAAAACCACGACTGATACGATGTCTATTGATCTGGATTACAATAGCAGCATGCTGTAAAATATTTGATGGTTTTGTACAGATCTTAGTCCCCCTCATTCATAATTACCGCTACACATGTAGAACCAAGGGCAACTTCAGAAGGGGCGCGCCGCGAAAAGCTGCTGCCAGACTGAGGGGATGATGAGCAGTCTCTGCGGGCTTCTCTGGAGCGAGGAGCCCTAAGGCTATCATTTCTACCGCAGTACACCTGCAGCAACGTACTTTAACAAAGATCAAATTATAGAGTTGAGTTTAAATAAGAAATAACACTCCATCCTCTACTGTCGGTACCTTGACTTGGTTTTGATTCGTGGTTTCGGCATAAACAGATTGGACATAGAGCAGGGGACAACCACTTGAAGTGACCTTGTGCGTGTGTGTGTGTCGTCTGAAATGCACTGAAGTGTTTCATTTGCATCGAGTTGACATGGGTCTGTGTGTGGCAGCTTGTGTTGTTACACAACCTCTCCCGAAACTGCTTAACGTCATAATGTCACAGAAAGAAAGACAGAGAAATAGAAAGCGAGGGTAGGGGAAGGACAGACGGGGGAAAAAGAAAGGGAGGAGCATAAAAAGAGAGAGAGAGAGCGATAGAAAAACAGACAGAGAGAAGAACTCACACAGACACACACACACACACACACTCATATGGAAGTAAACGGCAGCTTTGGTCCCTTTGTCTCAGGTCTGGAGAGAGGCACTGCCACCACGCATGAACACAAACAAGCCCCCACATCTTCACCACTGGTCCTCAAGTGCCGTGCTTTCTGGGACATGCATATGTAGCACATCAGGGCCTGGAGGCTGGCCCCTGTTTCCCCCGCTCACTCGCCCTCCTTCTCCCCAGCCTCCTCAAACATTAATGTGTGCCTTTGCTCTTTTTCCTCTCTGGAGTGAGAAGAACCAACATTCTGGCATATGTTTGGGACTCTTTCCCCACCACATTGTCAGTTTGCCTCCAACACCAAAGGTACCTACTCTATCTCTGTCTCTGTGTATCTCTCTCTCTCTCTCTCTCTCTCTCTCTCTCTGGCAGACGGGTGTCGACAGAAGAGAGAGAGAGAATGCTCGAACTAACATTAGCATTATCCCAGCCAGGAAGAACGTGGGTCTTACAATAGCCCAGGAAGAACAGGCTTTAGCCTGGCATGGCTGCTGAATAATGCATTAGAGCCCTGTGCCACTGTACCCATCCACCAATTGTAGGGTTTGAGAGCTGCACTGATTTGTCCCCCCTGGCATTGCAAAGACCATCAATTATGGATGGGTTAAATACTACAGTTAGGAGTGAATTAGGAGGCTGGGGTCTTAAGTTGAACGTGTGGACAGAATCCAGGGGAAGTGAGTAGGAGACAGTTCCACTCTGAGGGAGGGCCTGGGTGTAGTTAGCACTGATCTCAGAGCAGCGGTGGAGTGTTCGGTGCAGTCTTTCGTCATCTGGAGGACTGATCCTGGGCAGGTTGAACATCAGAGGCATTACCAGAGGTGGCCCCTACAGCAAAAGACTCCACCATCACTCGGTCCGCTATTGCTTAACATTTAAAAACCGCAAATACTTTGTAAATGAAAGAAAAGCAAACTTTGAGGCCCTTGAAAGAGAGAGAGAGAGAGAGAGAGAGAGAGAGAGAGAGAGGGAGGGAGGGCTTGGGGCAGAGAGGCGGTGAGAGAGATAAAGAGAGGCAGAAAAGCAACCAGATACAGAGCACACAGGAAGCGTTTTCACACAGCGCGTCATGTATAAGTCATAAGTCTTGACGGAGCCGAGCGGCACATTCTCCATTCCCTTTGGCTGTCTCAGGCTGCAAGCCGCGGAAGGCAGGATGAACAAGTTGTTCCGGCCTCCTCCCCCCCCCCCCCCACTTCTCTCCTTCTCTCGCCTTCTGTAGCCCTCTCCAGGCCTGGAGGGGCCCGTGCGGTGAAGGGCCAGATGGGTTGGGCTGGAAATTGGGTGGGGCGAGGTGGTGCGGTGCAGGGTAAATTGGAGCGGTATGGGGTGATGTTGGAGTTGTGTTGAGTAGATTGGAGTGGCATGGAGTAGGGTGAGGTGGGGAGAGTGGGGCGAGGTGGGTTTGGCCGGGGGTCCGTGGGCTATGTTGGTACGAGGTGGGGTGGATGTAGAATAAGGTAGGTCAGAGGGAGGTGAGGTTAAACCTCCCTGCTGTTAGTTCTTCTGCCGGCCTGTCTGGCTCACCAGCACCAGTACACTAGGCCTGTGTTCAGACAGTCTGCCAGATCTCAGCCTGAACACCATGGGGCACACCAGGACTCAACTCCACACAAGCCCAGCAGCCTTTCCCCATCCTCACTCTCTTCCTCTCTTCATCTCTCCCCCTCTCCATCCCTGCCGCTCTCTCCCTCCATCTGTCGGCCTCTCTATTCCCCTCCCTTTATTCCTGACTCCCTCTCTTCCTCTTTCTTTCGCTTTCTCTTCTTTTGAGATTCAATAGCAGCCCTGGAGGCAGGGGGAGAAAGGAAGAGAGAGAGAGTGAGAGAAAGAGGTGTAAAAACATCTAGGGCTTTATTTACAAAGGGCCAGGTATTGCCGGGTGTTAAATCTCGGAAATGATTTATTCTCTGCCCATGTGTGGCACCGCTCCCCGAGGCGTAACTCAGCGGTGGACTGGCCTTGCCGCAATTTACGGTGGCTGCAGAGGGTCATAAAGGAAGAATGGATTAATCTGGAACACGGCATAAACAATATGAGTCTGACAGCCCTATTAAAACTTGTGCTACTCAGCATCAATTCTAGCCCCCCCCAACCCCATCTCCCTCCCCCCCACTAGCCAGTGGGTGCTCGCTCGCTGGAGCCGGAGAGCTCCCAAACACTAACTAAGTGCACAGTCTTGTTATTGTGCTTCCCAGGGTATCGTGTTCAGAGTTCGGGGCGTTCCACATCTACATATAGCAGACGAACCTTTTAACTGTTTAACCTTTAGACATCATCGGGGGTATCGGATGTGGCGGTCCAGAAGGGACGCTCCCTCAGCGCTCGTTAGGCCCGGCCGGAGCACTTCCTGTCCCCTCGCCTGGTGCCCTCTTCTTTCGGCTTCTTTGGGGAATGTGCTACGTTCGCTCCTGCTGGCAGGGAACCCCATCCGGATGTATGCACACACTCACACACACACACCCATACACACAGTTGTGCATACATGTTTAAATGTATCCGTACACGGATAAACACTCTAATGTGCACAGACGCACACACACACACAAAGACGCACGCACACACACACACACACACACACACACACACACGCAGTCCTCAGCTGCTTTGTGACCCCCTGGGGGAGAGGTCACTCAGCATCTTCGTTGAACCCCCATAACCCCTCACACATACACACACACTCTCTTTGTATATCTCTTCCTCACACTCACACACACTCATACACACAGTCACACACACACACACTCATACACACAGTCACACACACACACTTACTCCTGTCTCAGCTCATTTCTTCAGCTCCATCTCTGTCAGGGACAGGTGTACACTAAGCCACTCAGGACAACACAGAGAGAGAGACAACATCCATCTAAACACAGCAGCTTTTAACACATTTTAAAAACAGCATTTCTAAGAAAGCCCATGCGGAGAAAGAAAAACAATCTCCTGGCAACAGAAAGAGTTACTAATTTATGGCCAGGCTGGAGAAAACTTCCTGAAATATCAGACTGGGCAGAAAATACCAGAAATTGAAATCAATAAGTTCATTAACTTCAGAGCCGAATGTGCAGCAACTCTCTGAAAAAAAATAAAATAAATACACACAACACAAACGGAAAAACAGGAGAAAAACAAGGTTTGACCTATGTCCAGTAGACAACCCTCTCATTACCCCCCCCCCCCAGCCCATTACCCCCCGCCCCATCACCCCACACCCCATCACCCCCCGCCCCATCACCCTGCAGATCTGAGAAGGCAGCTACACACTACTGACAACGCCCGCGGATAATAGCAAGACCGGGCAGGTGCTAACGAGAGGAAGACAACTGGGAGAAACGAAGAGCAAGAGAGAGAAAAATGCATTTGGTGAGGCTCTCTCTCTCCCTCTCTGCCTCTGTACGCGCGCAGACAGAGTGATAGATGAGAAGGCTCTTAGGGAAGTTTTACAAGGGTTGTTTTTTTCCCCTCTGTTCTTGTTTGTGCCTGTAATTCAAGCTATCCCATCAATACGTGAGGGACTAGCTTCGCAGATCGTAAGGCTGACAGCTAACAAGTGCCGGGCCTTCTCTAACAAACGGAAAGGAGCGCCATGCCAGGCTCCACTATGCATGCGTTGGCCACGCCATGGATGCACCTCATCATTTATGTGCAGAAGCATTGCTGTGATATTAAGGATTCCTTAGAAAATACATACTGACAATGGACCATAGCTTTCAGTACGATATGCGGGTAAACCTTTAGAAAAACTCCATTTGTGATGTATGTGTCACACTTGTGTGCCAACGAGAAAAATCCCTAACCCTGAGTGAGTCATGTCACGTACTGGGAGACGTCTCCAAGGTAGTGGATGTGAGGAAGTATAGACCCCCTTCACTGATGTGACCCTGCCATGGAAAGGCTCCATTATAACTGTCTGGGGCATCAGCAGGGCCTGCAGCCTGTGTCACACCACTTCCTCCTCTGATTTACAGCTGTGACCCCCCTCACACACACACACACACACACCCACAATGTCCCCAAGGTTTAGATTGGCCTCGACCCTAGCTGAACTCCCTTCACTAGAGGTGGTCAAACTCCCTTTCAATCTTCACTACAGATCTCTCTCTTTAACCTTCAGATTAGCGGGCTAGGCTAACTGGTCTAACAGGACCAGAGCCATATCTACACTCGCCACATTAATAGGATTCATTCTATTCCTGCTAAATCCTTATTCTCTATTCTTATTATCCAAAATGAAATGAGAAGCTGACATATTTCTGAAAGGCATTTCTTCCTTTAATTCCATTTTTTTTTATGAATGAGAGAAACTGGACGCCCTCAGTCCGGAAGCTTAGAGGTCATTCTCCCTGGGGGTTTATGGGAACGCAAACACACTACCGTTGTTGGCAAGCGGATCGCCAGGGTTCAAACAGAAGCCAAAGCATTCGTTACGGACTCATTTCGTTTCCTGGTGTGAGTGTCCAGAGAAATGTCGAGCGCTGCGAAGGAAAAGTGAGAACAACCACCATACATTCTGGGGCTCGAAGGCAACAACGTGTGGGCTTCCCTCCACAACAGAAACAAGACAAGTGTTGAGCCTTGGGGGTCAGGGAGAGGGAAAATGAGACACAGTGGTCCACCAATATGAGGTACATGGAAACACACAGCATATCAAGCTTAGTATCCTTCTCAGCAGCTAATAACCTTCGATTTCCCCTGATGGAGGAGTTATATTGTCTTACCAGGACTCAGAGCGGTGTGAGAGGAAGGAGAGAGAGAAAGCGAAATGGAGAGAGAGAGCTTAATTCAACATTATACAGACTACATAGGATGGTATCCAGAGGCCTTTCACAGCTAATCCATATTTAAGAGATATAGCGCGCTGACAGGGCGAGCCCCAGGCCCACAAACAACCTCAGCTGTAGGATGGCCTGTTGACCATTTATTTATGAAGTCAAAGCTCAGTGCCAAAGAGGTAAGGCAGCCACTCTGACAACAACTTAAAGTGCTTATATCCAAACTGAATATTTCATTCACCGGCATTTTCCTTTGGAGTCCTTTTCATGGCACACAAAAAGGAGACTTGGGGGGGGGGGGGGGGGGCTGGGGGAGGGGGAAGAGAGGACACCGCAGGTGATGTGAGACCTTTCTGTAACCCAGTCAAAGTACACAGGTGGGGTTGGGAAAGAGGGAGAGAGGGAGGAGAGTGAATGCGTAGTTCACAGGCCTTCCTCAAGGTCGTATTGAGGAGGATGGTTCGTTTTCTTTCCCACACATCTCTCACACGCTCTCCCCCTTCTTTCTCTCTCTTTCTCTCTCTCTCTATCTCTGTCTTTTCTCTCTTTACAGAACCACAGTCTCTCCACCTAGCCTTTCATGTGAGGGAGAGAAAAAAACTTGAGGGAAAAAAATCTTCAGAAAGCAAAATGTTGTTGGGCACAGATTTGACAACATCCTAGGATTCTCTTCTCTTGAAAGAACTCTGTTAAGAAGAAGCCAAAGTAGAGAGAGAAAATCCACACAACATTGCATGCAAAAATATGACGGGCAGGCAGGAAGCCTTCATTTCTACACTCTCTCTCTCTCTCTCTCTCTCTCTCTCTCTCTCTCTCTCTCTCTCTGTCTCTCGCTCTCTCTCATTTTGATCTGTCTATTCATGGCCTATGTGTGTCTCAGAGAGGGGAGAAGACTGGCAGGTGGCTGTGTGCTGAGGTATTGAGGCCTATGAAATATTTACCAAAGCAATAATGACTCCCTGGACAGAGAGAGGATAGAAGAGGAGGAGGCGGAGGAGGAGAAAGAATATAAAAAAAGGAGAAGCGAGAAAAGTGAAAAGTGCCGCTCCTCTCTGAGAAGAAGGGACGAACAAAGATGATTGATGCTGGTCCCAGACTTTGGCGTTGTCTTTGTAGTCTGAAAAGAGAATATGGGCAATACCAAATCATGCCCGGTAATGTTTTTAAATATCAAAGCCCAAATGGCGTTGGAAACAAGCTTCACTTACTGTGAAAGTGTGACAAGTGACTTTTCTAGCCCTTTCAAAACATCAAGAGAACCGAAAGACTCTGAAATGGATACCTATCAAAACGAGAAAATGTATGCGCACCCACAAACACGCACAGAAATCATGCACACAGTCTGTAATGTCCTGAGGGTTTGGAAACACCGATACTTCCAAGGATAGGACCCCCTGCAAGCAGCCTTTCAAGTGAATACCCACCCCCCCCCAACACACACACACACACACTCTTCTCCCACACTTATTTACCTTTGAGCAGAAAGGACTTGGCTGCCCGCTGAGGAGAGTTTGATCTGGCCGTCTCAGACGGACACGGAGGAAGGAAGCTCTCCAAACATGCTGCTGTTTTCTCAGGCCCCGCACCACTACCAGGAGGCCGGGCCTTTTCCAAACACAGGTCTCTCTCCTGGAAGGCTCAGGATGAAGGAAGGAGACTGGCCCGTTAGGGGCTTGGGGAGGGGGGGGGGGGGGGGTTAACACCGTGTCTAAGAGGAGCTGAGGAAGGGAGCCTAGGTGTGACAAACAAACACAAATGTTACCCCCTCTACACCGAGTGGAGTGGTTGTCATTGGAAGGGTCTCGTGTGCGTGTGTGTGTGTGGACCCAGAATGAACAAGCCAACCTGGGAGGAGGGGAGGGGGGAGCGGCAGGCCTGACATACTGGACAGATGATCCTTGCCCCCCCGCCCCCCCATGCCCCTGCCCCCCCATGCCCCTCGCCCCCCCCATCCCAACTCACCTGAGTGTCAGGGCCCCTGATCCCCTGGCTCCTGAGGGGTACTGGGGTTAAGGTTGACACAGCAGTCCTGTGTTGTTTTGGCCATTGGGGCACTCACACATCAACGCCACCCAGTCCCTCAGGAAGCCAGAGGAAAGGAACATGTGTGGACGACGGTGTACGCTGGGATCTGTAGGCAGGGCTCTTTTCAGTCTTCCCTTCTTCCCTCAAATATAGATTTTTCCTCCTTGTGTCTCTGTATTGATTTATGAACATTGATTTGTCCTCTATATGTAGATATTGCTATACTAGAAAGGGGGGGGGGGGGTAAGGGGTGTGTATCGGGAGGGGAGGGGGAGATTGAGTGGCGTCTTAAATAAACGCCGCACAGGGCCCATTCCCAACGAGGCCGTCCATACGATCCATAATTGATCAAGAAGACGGAGTGTGGCGTGGAGCCGCGCGGCTGGCCGTCCCTGACAAACGACCAGACACGACCCGCAGAGCTGACCTACACACAATCCAAAAAAAGACCATGAGGGAGGGGGGGAGGGGGAGGGGAGGGCCGATCCATGCCTCTCGTCTGATGAGCGATGTTAAACAACAACTGGACCGCCGGGCAATTATCATGATTGGAGTGCGGTGCATTGTGAGGGGGCCTGAGTGTGTGTGTGTGTCGGGGGGGGACAAAGGAGAGGGGGGGGGGGTGAGCTACACTGGCCACCGGGGTCCAGTCCTCATTAGCATGCATGCTTTTACAGGAGCGAGGGCCGGGTTGGACCACACTGGGCCAGGCTGGGCATGCTCTCCACTTTATTTATTAGTAAATAGAGACAGATGGGGAGGAGGAGGTGGTATTGACTAACCATAGCCTTTTAAACAGGAATCAATGACAGGGGTGGAACGCTGAGACAGGGGCATTAACTCAGTAATATGGGCTTATGAAATGACTTCTCTGTACCAAGCAAGGGGATGCGGCTCAGATCTAAGTGGACTTGCCCTACAAGGCCCCTTGCCTTTGTTTTGACTGGGGGGCGGGGCTGCGTGGGGCGGGGCTGGGCGAGGCGGGCAGGGTGACACACGAGCACCCCTGACAACAGATTTATAAGCGGAGGCAATGCAGCATCGATCACATTGATTGGCCACGTTGGTGAACGTTAGCGGTTTTATTTTAGTGGCAGGAAAAGCATTATGGGGTAGCGGGCTTGTGGAGCCTGTGGTCGGGAAGGGACGTCGATTGGGAACTTGTGTGTGTGTGACAGTCTGGTCAAATGGGACAAGGGAGGGTCATGTATCCCACCGTGTGGAACACACCACGCCCTTCTCACACCCCCCTCTGCCTCCTCTTCTGTCCTTTGTCTCAGGTGGGAATGCTCTGCACTACGGGCTCCCATCCTACATGATACCACCGCCACAGCTCTGAGGGCAGAGAGGTGTCCACATGCATCAGCATGATATACCGACTACATCCCAACATCCCAACATCCTACTGTCAGTGATTTACTGTCTAAGACCCCTCTGTGGCCCAGAGAAAGTCAACAGATAGATGGTGAGAGAGAGAGAGAGAGAGAGAGAGAGAGAGAGAGAGAGAGAGAGAGAGAGAGAGAGAGAGAGAGAGAGAGAGAGAGAGAGAGTGTGTGTGTGTGTGTGTGTGTGTGTGTGTGTGTGTGTTAGAGAGAGTTTGGTGTCCAGGAGGAGCCGGGCTGAACTGAAGCTGCTGTCAGAGGTCATCTTCATCATCTATATTAATGAGCCGTTATCACTGGCCGCTGCTCCGCTGCCTCTGCTCTGTAATCCAACACGGGACGACTCATCCCCCCCAATAACCTGGCAACCCAGCTGAGGGACTGGCTGAGCCTTGGTGAGCTACTGCCTTAAACCACCTACTGCAAGGCAATTAAGAGTTTAACCTGGACGCAGCAGGAGGAATCCAGAGAGAGCTCCTCCTCAGGCTCCAGTCAAATAGAGAAAGAGAGATTGAGAGGAGAGAGAGAGCGGAGAGGGAGAGAGGAGGAAGAGACAGATAGAGGAAGACAGAGAGGGAGAGTGACAGTGGGAGGAGAAAATAAGAGAGGGAATCGAGGCAGAGGCTTTGAGATAAAGACAGATTGAGGGATCAGAAGGAGAGAGAGAGAGAGAGAAGCGAAGGAAAGAGCAGGAACAATAGACTAGGATGGAATAGACACAGAGAGAGTTGGAAGCAAAAACAAGGGTGAGGTGAAGGAAGTAGAGATAACGAGAGAGCGAGAATTGTTGAAATAGGTGAGACAGGCAGAGAGAGGGAGCAGGGTTGTGAGAGAGGGAGAGAAAAGGAGGGAGAGGGGGATCGGGGTTGATAGAGGTAAAGAGAGAGAGGCGGCAGAGGTGAGAGGGGTAAAGGGGGAGAGGGAGCAGGTGGTGAGAGTTAACTCAGCTGAGTGTGCACAGCATCGCCTCGCAGAGAGAAAGGTCACCTTCTCTCTCTGAGGACTGCCTTGAATAAAGTCCCCTATCCCATGCTTTCATAGGCAAACAACCTTCCCTGGTCTTTATTAACTAAATTTGAGCACTTTGACCGCTGGACAAAAATTCAATATTTTCCCCACCAAATATTTAGAGCAAGCAAATAAACAGACAAATAAATAGATCCCTCTTGCCACTGAGAGGGCCGGCCAGGCCCTGGATGTAATTTGATGGGCCAGTTATTTGGAGGCCCAGAGCCTAGAGCTATTCCAATGTTCATTTGAAGAGCTGTCAATCAAAGCATGGAGGGGTTGTAGTTGTGGATGTGTGTCTGGGGGGGGAGAGAGAGAGAGAGAGAGAGAGAGAGAGAGAGAGAGAGAGAGAGAGAGAGAGAGAGACAGAGAGAGAGAGAGAGAGAGAGAGAGAGAGAGAGAGAGAGAGAGAGAGAGAGAGAGAGAGAGAGAGAGAGAGAGAGAGAGAGCATCACGCTCTGTCCGTGGATCTCTCCTCAAGGTTGGAGTAGATAAGGTGAGTGCCTCTCCAGATGAATACATCGTACACTACTCAGAGCCTTTTTCTATCTGAAACGGAGGACACTTGCTTTTGCTGTTGTGTTCTCTGTAGCTGGGGCGTCAAGGAGAAAGTCCAGCAAGATCAAAAAACGCTTTCATCCATTTTAGATGAGTTGCGGATGATTCAGTCATGCCTGGGTTGTCACTGGGCCTTTTTGGCAGGGGAGAAAAACTACCCAATCAAGTCCCACTAATACGGATGGAACAGGGCTAACAACATTAGCTTTCAGCTCTGAGGAAATTAGACAGAAATAAACCCAACTGTTACAATGCTACACTGGGGGACAGAGCTCAAAGACCATGTTGTTTTGAATGTGAACGAGGGGAGAGGAAGTCACTGGCCAGGGCTTCAGACGAGCTGGAGAGGAGGCGAGGTTGAAGGGAGCTAGGGAGTTGGGAGGATGGAAGCGTTTGGATCGGGCCCCTCTGGAGACGAGGGGTCCAGGGCCGGACATGTCTGTCCACACAGGGAGGGGAGGAAAGTGGGTCAAAGGACTTCAGTGGCCACTAGCGCAGATCAAAGAGAGAGAGAAGATAGAGAAGAGCGAGGACGAGAGAAGAGAGAGAGCCAGGCGACCAGAGCCAGGCCACAGCGGCGTCCCACAAACGTGCTCCAAATTCAGCCGCATCACTCTTTGATCTCCCATCACCCGCACGGATATTCCCCTCCCCATCCCACCCCTCATCCCCCCTCCCCCTTTGGAGCTCATTAAAGCCATTCAGTCGTTGAGATCAACAACAACAAAAATCAACAACTGCGGACGACGGTAGAACTTCACTTGCGCTCGGCAAAATTTCTTGACCGCATCCACCCTAATAGAAAGTGAGAGGAGAGACTGTGGATCAGTCAGAAGTCATAAATAAACTCAGCGGAGGATGTGGAGTCCATAGGCCCGGTTGCTTCCTCTCTGATTTGGTAGTTGGCAACCCATCTGACCCTTTACTGTGCCCAGCCAGAATGGTACAACAGCAGGGGTTGGAGAGCAGCGAGCGAGCGAGCGTGCGTGTGTGTGTGTACTTCATTTTCATGTGTATCTGTGTATATTACTGACTGACTGAGGGTGGTGCGTGTGTGTGTGCTTGACGGTGTGTCTGCTTGTGTTTGAAGGGAGGTGGTGGGGGGTGGGGGGGGGGGGGGTTGCCATAGTAATGAGCTGGCTGGCAGAGCTCAAGGTTTTGACGGCCTCACTTATTGTGTGTTACCAGAAGGTGAATGATGTGTTTATCCCACGAGCAAGACTCCTGCCTCTACCTTAAGCACGGTGCTGCTGTCATGGACCATAACCTACCCATCTGTCAGACTTGACCAAGAGGAGAGAAGAGGAGAGCATGAGAAGGATGCGCGAGAGGGGGAGAGGAGAAAGGAGAGGAAAGAGGAGGAGAGAGAGCGTTCCCACACAGACAAGGGAGACAAGGAGAGTCACTGGCTAGGCAGCTGAATGATTGAGAGGAAGAAAAAAACATGTCCACCTTTTTTTTCTTCCCTGTTTTCCAGGGACATGCATCAAGACACATGATTGATGGCACTTAAATCATTGTCCTAAAATGTATGTTCTGTTCCTTTCCTGCACTCTATGTGATTTACTGTGTCCACACTGGTACGAGATAAGAGATCCTGCTTCATTGGAGATTGCATAAAACCACTCCATCTTAACAGTTATATAACATTACTTGTAATCAGTGGTCTCGTATAACACTGTCTGTAGTCAATCAAGTGGATGCAGTCAGTATGGAGTAGTGGAGGAGTCTCTCCGTGTGACGAATGAGCACAGCGCTGGGCCTCTGCTGTCAGTGACCTCAGAGCAGTGATGCTATCTCAGCCTGCTCCTGCTATTACTACCGCCTCTCTGCCCCTAGGGCTGACACACACACACACACAGACGTGTTCACACTGACAACACAGAAATGTGTGTTCTGACATGCAGACTGACACATATATAGAAACTGACACACACACACACACACACACACAACCCCCATTCCTCCAAAACGCACACAAACACACTGCACCCACCCTTTCTCCTGACAGGGATATGACCCCAAACCGATACTTTTCCCACCACACACCTGGTTATTTGATCCCCCCCAGCACCTATTGTCAGCCTAATTGAGGCTGAGTTTCTGCCTGCTGACCCCGGCAGGGACAATGCATACCTGTGCCTCTCACCAACGCTGTGTAATTGTCTCTTCAAGTGGGCTTTTGCCCCCCTGCAGCCCCAGGGAAGGCAGAACCTCGCTCCATCCATCACTCAGTCACTCAGCCACTACAGGAAGTAGTTAACATGGCCGACCTCTGGGCCATGGGACGGGGGGAAAACACCCCGAACAATGGCTCTACTTCATCATCCAACGCACATCAATCAATCGGCGGGGCTATGTTTGCTCACCTAATCTAGTTGCTTCACAGAGGGATCAGACAGGAAAGCTGGCCAGGCCCTGCTTTGTTGTTTTAACATGCAGCACAGCAGGACCTCATAGAGCTGTGCTACAGAGCTGTATGATGATGTCATAGAGCTGTGTTGGGATGTTCCAGAACTCTATGTGATGTTATAGAGCTGTGCTTGGATGTCGTAGAGCTGTTCATATGTCAGAACTGTATTATGATGTCATAGAGCTGTGCTTGGATGTCATAGAGCTGTTCAGATGTCAGAACTGTATTATGATGTCATAGAGCTGTGCTTGGATGTCATAGAGCTGTTCAGATGTCAGTGCTTTATTATGATGTCATTAACTGTGATAGGATGCCAGAGAGCTGTATTATGCTGTCATAGAGCCGTACATTTTCTAGAAAGCTGTCTTGTGATGAGTTGAGAGCAGTGTTATGATGTCATACAAGTGTGTTAGGCCTTAGAGGAGCTACATTACCTAACTTATTGGGGGGGGGAGGTTCTGTGTAAACTATAAATTACTTCCATGAATTGCAAAGTTCAATTGAATAAGGTAGTACATACCTGATGGAGTTAAGTCTGTCACCCTACATAGAAGCACAGCGATAACAGCCACGCTTAGAAACAAAATGGCCTCAACTGGAAGACCTAGTCTGGGACAGCCTAGACACCAGATCCGGGGGTTGTAATTATGTACACACACTTTGAAAATGTGTTTGCCAGTGTTAAAAGGATAAAGACTGTAAATAATGGGCCTTTGTCCACATGGTTGCTGGCATTTCCACCTTGTCAATGTGCCAATGAGGATGCAGTTGTGACAGGACAGGGCACTGTAAATCACACAAACCTGACACACAGCTCTGAAATCACTACTCAAATGCACCCAGGGAAAAGGTCAAACACACACATCGGTGCTTAAAGGTCTTCCAACCGTAAGACTCTCTCATGGGTTGGCAAACATTATGGAGTACACAGATACACACGTACGCACACACACCCACACACACACTGACAAAGAAAAGGTATACATGGACACACACACACAGGAGCTTTATACAACAGAACAGAGTTTTTAAGTCCTAAAACATTTTCTGGTTTTATTTTACTGCCTTTACTATTGCTTCAGATAGACAAGCAGGGGAGAGGCAAGCACAGAGTGGGTCAACTCAACAAAAGTGCCATTCCACAAGCAAACTTCCTGGACAACATACAAAAGATACGGCGAAATGAGCAAGAGAACAACATTTGGCAACCGGTAACATTGTGTAAAAAAAACAAAACAAAAAAACAACAAAAAACACAGAAGTGCATTTTGCCTTTTTCAAATAATTTTATACAGCTTTTCTACTTCATCGTGGACAAGATAGAGAAAATAAAACAATAAGAGGGCTGCTCAGACGATGGCCCTGCTTTTCCACCGTCCAACTTTTCCACCAGATTGAGACTGTAGCTGTGGATGTCTGGGGAGGCCTGCAGCGTTAGAAAGAAAATGGTGCTTCACACGTTTTAAGAGTAATTAAAAGCGATTGAACAGCTGTAATTATGGGATGCAGCACTTTTTTTTCTATCAGCACTTTCTTTCATCATCTCAGAGCAGAGGAGACCCCGACACGCGCTCCTCTCCTCTCCTCTCTTCTCTTCTCTTCTCCGACGAACACAAAAACATCTCCCAGTACTGCTGTGGGCACACTGTCATACAGAGACACGTGCACGCACACACACACACTCGCTCGAACACACACACAAGCGGATACACACGCACACACACTTGGATACACGCACACACTTATATGCCCACACACTTAGATTCACACACACACTTTGAGGAGCACCATTATATTCCTCCCTTAATAACACAATCTTTGGTAATTTCATTTCATGCTCCCTACATTTCTGAACAGAGAGATTAACACTTAGGCCTACATGATGTAGCACAGGTGAAGTAAAGACTGCTATACTGTACACATGAAGGACCTCCACCATACAACAGCATCACACTGGGTTAAGAGTCAGAAAGCATGTACTATGACTATATGGTGAGTTGTTTCATACACAAAGCTGGTTAATACATGTGATGACACTTCAAATCATAATAAATACCTACACACTGAATGCTTACTGAATGTAGGTTCCATTTATGTTAGACCTTTGTAAGATTAGTAGCTGTGCTAGCTAGTAGCGTATTAGCGAAGCACTATTCAAGGTCTTCCCCCCCTCCACCCGTGGGGCCCTGGGTGTGGTGCAAGGTAGGGGTGGGGGCCCTGGGTTGGGTGCCAGTTGGGGGTGGTTGGGACACTGGGTGGGGTGCTATGGGGGCATGTGTGGGGTACTGGGTGGGGGTGAGGGCTGAAGCTGTGCCACCCAAACGGAGGACATGGAGCAGGTGCATCTTCTCCCTGGTGGTATGGTGCATTTCACAAGATGTGAAGACTCTCCTTCTCTCTCTCTCTCTCTCTCTCTCTCTCTCTCTCTCTCTCTCTCTCTCTCTTTCTCTCTCTCCCTTTCTCTCTCTCTCTCTCTCTCTCTCTCTCTCGCCTTCTCTCTCTCTCTCTCTCTCTCTCTCTCTCTCTTCCACGCCGCACCGTCGTTCACATCCTGTCAGGAGTGGAGAGAGAGAAAGAGGAGAAGCTAATCATCCCTCCATCCCCAGCCAATAACAGCCTGATGATATGTACGGGCAACACGTCATAGAAGTGTTAAAAGGACTGGGGTATGGCCTGGACACAAACTGTTTATAGCAGTGACATAACCAGAGAGGCAGGAACAACACAGTGCCAGGCAGGCCCCAGCAGACTAGAGAGTGAGGAGTCCCAATGCCAAACAGACTAGATAGTTCAAACGTATTTATGAGTCGGCAGGAGAACTGACACTTACAAACTACGTGTCTGTTGTGTGAGCCACAGAGTGTAGATCTATATGGAAAATGGCCAACGGGGAAGTTAGTAAAAAAAACGAGTGGGCCTGTGTATGCAGGTATCCTTGAACGAGTGACAGTGTGTGTACTTACCTCCAGAGGAGGGACTCCACCCTGTTGATGATGTCAGCCAGGTCAAAGGGCAGCGGCATGGTGGCGTCGTCGAGGCCCCAGAAGGGCCGGTCCACTGGGACCTCCTCTGGGGGCAGGCTCTGGGCCAGGGTGGAGTGGCACCTGAAAGAACAGCAGCACAACTCAGCTCCTCCTTGTTCTGCTCTCAGGCCCACACACCAGCCAGACACAGATCCCATAACCTGGACACACATCATACACATCGCTGCTCAATAGATTGTGTTGATCTTTTCGTGCCTATGAGCACTAAACAGAGTGATTGCAGGTGGCCTGGACACACCTGGACAACAAACATGGAACAAAAGAAGAGACAAAACATGATTTCATGGCAATGTGAAAACCCTGCATCCTTCCTTTCTTTTCCAGGATTGGTAGATCGTGGAAAGGCCATGGCAGGGTCTTGTGTATGCATGTGTGTGTGCTGTTTGTTTTTCCTTAACACAGCGGAGAGAAGTGTGTTTGACCAGCAGGCACGATTGTGTGTTTCCTCTTTTTTACAGCACCTAATAAGAATTGGTCCAATTAGACCCTTAGGTGTGTGTGTGTGTGTGTTTTCTTCATACAAAACCAGCAGTCTGGTGGATCTCTGTCTGAGGTGATGCCTCAGGAATTTGCTTTGTGCAAACCTATATGGGTGTGTGTTTCGTATGAATCTGATGAGAAAGCATTTCTTACAGTGACTAATGTCTCAGTGCTTCTCTACTTTACCAGGTGCCCTGACTAACAGTCTTCTTCATCTCTCCTGCCGGAACAAGACAGTGAAAAGAACTGCCCTTTGATGTAGCGACATTACGTTACATTCTTGTGTTAATATCATTGTTTATTTTCATTATTCATGTTTTCCCGGGATGTGGTACTGTTAGATCAAAATATCTCTCCCGCCAGCATTGATCATGAGTCACACCCCAGAGGGTGGCGTGTAAATATTGGCTGAAGTGACTTGGTGGTGGTCAGAACTAGCTACTGTGTTGCCCTCCTGGCTGTGACAGATAGAGGTGACCTTTGACTTGGAAGTACAAGGGAAGGGGGGCAGGGGTGTGTGGGGATGGGGTAAACATGGAAGGACAGGAAGGGATTTGGTCGTAGTGTCGTCACAGTTTGTCATTGTCACAGCCAAAGGGGACCATTGACCACTGCTGACTGCTCCGATGTTGTTCACTTCCTGACATCCGGCCCACAGACACACACACACACAATCTCATCCTTACCCCCTGGCGCATCACCCCAGCCCCCACTACCCTGCCTGTGGTATCCACACTAGAAGGCTAGAGAGAGGGAGAAAGAGAGAGAGAGAGAGAGAGAGAGAGAGAGAGAGGAAGGTAGGTAGGTGGGGAAGAGGTGGAGTGGGGTTATGGATGGAATGGCAGGGGGCGGTTGGTTAAAGTGGCCGGGGGGACAGCACCAGTCGCCACAATTTGCGGTTCTATATTTCACCAGGGCCACTTACGGATGGAGTGGCTCCTGGACTAAGTGCTCCCCTTCAGCCGAGGCCTGCCCTCAATAGCTGGTGCATTACCGTGAGAGGACGATATTAACATATACCATTCCAATATATCATCCATGCTTCAGATCAGGGCCTGATAATAGCATCTGTTAACATGCACTAAGTACCATTATGTAGCACATCACTTCATAAATAATACGATTAGGCGACCTTGGGGCTTCGCAACGAGCCGTGTGTTTAAATGTTCTCATTATTTATTTAGGGTGCGAATTAAAGGAAGCGCCACTTCAGAAGGGGGGGGGGGGTGAGGAGCCTGGCATAAATATCCAGCAGGGCAGGACTCCAACTGACACACACAGACACATAGACACATAGACACACACACACCGCAACACACAGAGAAACACACAGACACACACGCGTGTTCTGCTGACATCAGCGAATGGGTACCGTAGGCCATGGGAACATAGCCCTTTGATTTGGGACGATTAAGTATTCATGGTGTGTGGCAGGGAAAGGAAAACACTGGCCTCTTTTCTGCTCCCTGTGATCTGAGGCGAAGATCCAGACGCTAAATATCTGCTGAGGTTCATTAAGGACTTTGGGTTCTATCAATTGAAGCAGGAACCTGGAGGTTTGTGGATGGCCCACAGTTAGAGGGCGGGGGATTGGAGGACGCTGTGTCCTATCAAGGTGTAATGGAAACTGCCAGATTGAACACTCATTTAACACACTCTTTAACACCGGCCTCACAAGCTGTAAATACTGCGGCTTCACTGGACTACTAACATGGCATGAAGCAAATCAATATCCCCGCCAAGTACCATAAGCTCTCTGGGCTCCCATAGAAATTCATTGTAAGCCCTGGTAGCTTAAAATCACACACACACACACACACACACATCCCAATGCCCCTCTTTTCCCAGAGAAAAGTCCACCTTTAAGGTTAGGTCAAAGACAAAGAAGTGCACAGGGAGAAAGAGAGAGAGAGAGAGAGAGACAAAGAAACAGAAAACGAGAGAGACAAAAAACAAAAACAAAGCGAGTAGCTGGGGTGTTTGTGAGTCTGTGGCGTTCCAGCAGGTTAACCCCAGACAGATACGGGCTAACTATCCCATCTGGTGCTCGCTCATGACAGATTGGCAATACAATCACTCATTTCAATTTGCCCTGAAACCCTATAGCACAGCAAGCCCCGCTCAAATGGGATGCTAATGTAAAAGGTATCTGGGATTCTATGGCCGGATCCCTCCGAGGACCACCTCCACAGCATGCTGCACTTGAACTGCGGCCGGTTGGGGGGGGGGGGGGGGAGAGGGGTCTGGAGCTGCAGCGCGGGTCCAGGACTCTGCCTGTGCTCCGGCTAACCACTTTAGCTAAAGTGAGTGTTAATTATGGACAGGCAAAGCAGTCAATAAGAGGTTAATGTAGGAGTCAGAGGATAAATTCCTTTAAGCATTGCATCATTCCACCGTCTCCGCGACCAACACGGCTGCTCGTAGGTCTCCGGATCAATACGTTTTACTGTAATGCGCTCCCTATCGATCCCCACCCCCCCCCCCGACACCCACCCACCCCCTCCTTAAATAAAGGGAAGAGAGAAGGAGGAAAGGGAGGGAGGAGGGCAGAGTAAAAGAAAACTGTTGAGAGTAAATAAAATGATTAACCCCTGCTTTCACTTTGTTCTGTTGTTCATCCCCCTCACCCCCCATGAAAGCACTGGAGAAGTGCATGGTGGGATATCATCAAAATCACTATCACCATCATCACGGGTGTGTTCCATTTATCCCCAGCATGTAATTGTGTGCAGCACGCTCGTAGGGCCATACATTAAAACCCCCCGGGCTCTTAACAGGATGGAAATCCGCCTAATAGACAACATCAGTGCTTCCGACTCATGCAATTACACTGATAGATGCGGGATTGTGACGGGCCGGAGTGAAGAAAGACCCAGCTACACAGATAGAGAGACAACGCTTATTACATTTTCGCTACAATGGCTCATTTGTAACCACTCGGGAGTCTGTGGACGGTGTCTGATCGGAGCGGGGCGGAGCGGGGTAAGGTGGTGTGGACTCTGGGTGCAAGGCTGCTGCAGAGGACTGAGCTGATGTCGTCCTTATGGAGGGACGGTGAGTGTGTGTGTGTGTGTGTGTGTGTGGAGGGGGCGCGGGTGTCAGATAGCCTGTTTCCTGTTTCCCCGTGCTCTCCCTTGCCTCCTATGTCCCCCCCCCCCCCCCCAGCTCTGATCTGAGCAGGTGTGAGCTTTTTACAGGCTCTGCTCGGCCAAACTGCCTCGTTGCGGAGAATGCAATCAGACGAGTCATGCTGAAACAGGCATGCGTCCTATAAATCAACCTTTCCTACAAAGGTGAAGCACATCTCGCTGCCATGTGACACAGAGAGAGAGATAGAGATCGTATCGTTGTAAAAGGGGGAAGAGCCGGAGTCAGGCAGAGTGCAGTACGCTGCTGTCAGGTGTGCAGGTGTGTGTGTGTGTGTGGGGGGGGGGGGGCTGTGTTCCTCTGTTTTAGACCTCCCGGGGTACTGGAACGGCTGTCCTCATCAATGCCTGAAAGAACACGACGGTGGCCCAGACTGGCTGGAACGTTAAACGTTTACAGCAACGAGGGGGTGCGGCCAGCCCGCGTGGGCGGGGCAACGTCAAAGGCGCTTCCTGGGGATCAATTGAGTGGTATCGTCTGCAAACACTGCTGACTCTGCACTTTGAAGAGTGTTTGAGGTGGGGGGGGGACGGACGGTGAGGAGAAGGGAGGTGTGTGTGTGTTTGTGAGTGTGTGTGTGTGTGTGAGTAAAGGGGGGGGGAGGCATCAAATGTGTGACATATGTTGCTTTCATTTTGATTCCCTTTAAAGAGCCTTGCTAATAAAACTAGCATCTGATTCACTCTTTCCTTTAATTAATGGCTGTGGCAATCTGGGGAATGCTGCTTTCTGTCTGGGGCCGGGGCTGCTTCTTTTCTACCCCCACGCACCACCACAGACATTGGCAGGGGTGCTGGGAACAATGAGCAAGCCCAGATACCTGTGGGTGGGGCCGCCCTGGCAGCTGTACCAGCGTGCCACTCCGAGATGCTGTGAGGTCTCCCTCCAGCTGCCGTCTGGGACGCCCATGAAACCACATTAAACAAATCAGGCTTTTTATTAGAGCCTCCAGGAGTCAAAGTGCCCTGGGAACAAGGTATCTGGGTGGGAGGGGGAGGGGTAGGGGGGGGAGACACGAGTCAAAGCACTGCTGCTAGCTTGTAGCTGGAGGAAGAGACATCATCACACCAAAGGTACAAGCAGACCCTAGGCTTGACGCACACACACACACACACCAGGGTTGTTTGATGTGGGCCGGCTGCTGTGTCTGGAGCTCTTGGTAAACCAGATGCCACACGAAAACACACAAGCAGCAAGGTAGCCGCTAAATAGCCTTTATAATTGGAGCAATAAAACACAATTGCAGTCTGGACGAGCAACGGAGGCAGGCCCCAACCGCCGCCGCCACGTTCAAAACCAGGTGGACGTCCATTAGGTGCTTAACAGCGTAACAAATTACCCAACACCCCGCGCTCTCCTGCTTGAGGCGAGGGGATGGAATGCGGCCGAATGTCAACACAGGCGCAACATTTACGAGCAGACAACTTTTGTTCCAATGCAATCAGGTTCTAATAAAAAATTAATAAAAAGGCAGAACAGAACAGGGCAAACAGATAAGCCCTCCTGGACTTTTGTTCTTCTGACATGGGAGTGGAGATGGATCGTCCCCTTAGGGCTGACTGTGTGTGTGTGTGTGTGTGTGTGGTACACTGAGGGGAGATGAGGCCTACGAGCCACTTGCGTCACCTCTTACCTAGATAAGCTAAATTTCATGCTAATGCTAAAGGTAAGGCTCGTCCAGCTGGCCTCTGGGGACTGATCAGAAAACAAACGTTTGCTCTGGATGTGCCGTGAGCCTGTGGCATTGTTGTGCCTCAGCGGGGACCAACGCCCCAGCATGCCGATGAGCACACTGACACGCACATACATACATGCACACACAACCCCCTCATCATCCTCCAGGGCGACATGTGGCCAAATACCAAAGTGAAACATTTTGATATACGGAGGGAAAGCTCATTAGAGTTGGTTTAAAGAGACATTTCAGTTTTTCATGATGACGGTGTTTATTTATACAGCCCAGGAGAGAAAATGGAGCAATACACGTCTTGATGGAGAGGGGGTAACGGGGTTACGAGCACATGAGTGTTTGCACTTTTTTCACAGCCCAGCAGTTGAAGACCCATAAATCTGCTTGGGGATCAGGAAGGGGGTTACTGCAAGGCTGGGAGCCCTAACTCTTTATATGTTAGCTATTGCTGTGAAAACTTGTTGTTCTGCAAATGCTCCAGAAAAACGATCATTTCACCCCACCAACAGCCTCTGCGTGTGCACACACACACACACACACACACTTGCCTCGAGGGCATCATCGTCTGAAGGAGCTATAACCAGCCATGATGGATGAGGCCTGCCCGGACACCTATACAACCCTAGCGCCGGCCAACACCTGACCCCAGTCACATGATAAGGTCGTTCCGGACTAGCACAATCCCCACCTGTCTTCAGGTGACAATGGCCAGGTCAACCTGGGTTGGCTAATTATAGGTATTGTGGCAGGGATTGGCTTGTTACAAGCTATCCTGCTAGCTGGAGGGGACGAGGTGTTAAATTCATACTCCTTTATTGAGGTAAACAGGGAGACAGAAGCTTTAAACTGTTGCACAACAGATCTAGGGTTTCGGAGACCTATTTCACAGGCCTAAGAAGAAGAGGAGAAAAATGAACTAACCATTCCACTGAACAAGCAATGACAACAAACACAATCTCTGACACATATTTTGCTGTCCCTTCACTCAAATTGAGCTTTCCCTAGAAATTGCACGGCACCACATTTCACTTCAAAGGCCTAGCCTGGCATGACATCACTTCCTGTTTAGCCTCCCCTGGGCTGATGACATTGTGAATATGTCACCTCTCTCTCTCACGCAGACACACACACTGATCTGTAAACCTAGAATACACTATGAGTCATCAATCAACTGATAGTACAGCCAAGCTATCAGGCTCAACAATGATACCCAGCATGTTAACACCTTGTTGAACGCTCATGCCATTCCCACCAATATCAAATATTAAACTTTCAGAGGACAAAACATGGTCCGTTGCAGTTTGAACCTGAAAAGGTTACAGTTAATCACAAAGTCCTCTGACTCAATACTTTTAACGAACGGGCTGACCTCTATTGTACAAACACTCCAGAAGCATGTATAGAAGGATTACATGCCAGAGCAATGGAAATTTCATGACAAACCTACTGCAACATAAATCATGAAAGCGTACTAATCTCAAGCTTCAGGATTGAAACAGGGAGAAAGAGAACTGGGAAATACCCCTTTAACAGAGACGAGAAACCACAGACAACAAGAAAACACTTGCCAACATAATGAAAGGTAATCAAACAGTCACATCAAATTAGGAGAAGGGGTGCCTTTTCAGTTTTACGAAATGTAAAATTTAAAGTTTAGAAAAAATAAAGTAAAGTAAAATTGGAAGTTTAGAGAATTTTTTTTTTGCTTCAACCAATGTAACAGTAGACTAAAATAAAGAGTATGCCTGCTTGTTTTCTTTGCATCTATGACAAAAATACTACTGCTGAACTTATATGGTAGGAACTCCTGTACGTACGTGAAAATGCCTTGATGGTTTTGGCTTACAAGTAAAACATTTTCCCATAGGCATTTGTGGTTTCTCTAAACAAACACAGTCAAAAAAAAGTCCCACACTTTCCAATACTTTCACAGAGCCTGAGAAAAATGTGTGTGTGTGCATGTGTGTGTGTGTGTACATGTGTGTGTGTGTGTGTGTGTGAGAGCGTGCCAGAGGAGTGTGCTCCACCAGGTGTTTGAACTTCTTCATCACCTGGTGCTCCTGCTGTGTGAACACAGGTTTTGTTTCACCCTATTAAGTAAATACTGTCATTAAAGAGCATGCCATTTAAAATGCCATGAACAGAGAGCAATTTGTATCAGAGAGGCCGGCAGGCCCTGCCCTGCAGCCACAGCACTGAGTAGGACAGCAAGAATGAGTCTGTGCGTGTGTGTGTTCGTGCGTGTGTGTGTTTAAAGAATCCTGTGAAGCGAGTGAGACACAATTCGCCAAATGCCTGTTGTTCTTGCAACCGAATATGTGTTTAGGAAGTTCCATGTTGACCTTTTTGATAGTAACTTTTGTTGACTGTACTTTTGTTAGTACAGTATGTGTCCAAATACAGATGGGTGATGTGAAACCAGTAGCATTGTGTTCCAATGTACACGTTTACAAGGATGTGAGAGACACAAGAATGTGTGTTTGTATTTGAACAGGTACTAAATACCACACGGTACAAGGAACTTGCCGAACACACAAGCGGTCGACTACATTGTGTTTGTATTCCAACAGAATGCCTTTTTACGCCCAGTGATATCGGAGAAAGACTTGATTGTGTTGCTGCACACCCAGCTCTTTGTCTACAGCAGCACACATGGCTCCTGTCAATATCCCAACATAAACTGACTTTCTACAATGTATGTTTGCTCGATGGCTTCTTAGAAAGCTCTTATTGTTCTCTAAGTAGTTCAATGTCTTTCATGGTAAGTGATCGAATGAGGGCTTAAGACAATTTCCCATAGAGGACAATGGTGCCAGCAAAGCCGTAAGACAACAAAGCGGAGAAGCTACGCTAAGAGATTGTACGAAAATTGGATCAACTGACGCAATTCATTCCTCTTGTGGTAATCCCAGGACTTTGAGCCTAGCCCTGTTTCTACTCCCTGAGGTGGACTCCTCGGCCTGGCTTCAGCTGGAACCCACAGACCCAGGGTCAGCTGGGACGGGGGATAGGGGGATAACCTTGTGCTGAAACCCACGGCACCTCCAGCTGGCCACAGAGAGGGCTGGGGTCCAGGTCAGCACAGTTCTTAGGCAGTGTGACGATGGGTAAGTCATGAGGACTTGGGGGCATCACTTGGTTCTACTGAGTACCAGACCAGGGCACCAGCTGAGGGGCCCTAGTCTAGATCCTCCTCCTAAATAGCAGAGCAAACAGGCAGCTGACTGGTGTCATGGACTTAGATATCCAGACACACACACACACACACACAGGAGAGAGTACAGATGGTGCACTGTGGGCCCTCTGGCTGGGCGTCACAGTGAGCGACGTCTGGGCCTTGAGCTGATACTGGGAACACAAGGCAGAAGGGCCTGAGGAGGAGAGGACAGGAGGAGGAGGAAGGAGAGGAGATGGTGGCTTGGGAGAGGAGGAATGAGGGAATGACTCTGGAATAGGAAAGGAGAGGGAGAGACAATGAGTTTAGAGGAGGGGTTGAGCCAGCGCCACCTACTTGGGAGTCCTAACATTCTCAGTACAACATCAACATGTCACTGCCCGGTATAACCAGCCCCTCCGCCCCCCCGCATTTGACACCCCCACCCCCCAAACGACCCCCCGCCCCCTCAGAGCAGGCCTGGAGCCAGCAGCCACTTCAGCTTGAATTCCGCCTGACTTCCACAGTGCGTCTGGCAGGGGAGGAAAGGAAGAGGACAACAAGCTGGGGATACGGGAGGAGACAGAAAATCATTGAGAAGCTTGCCTGTATGAATCTTTGATGAGGAAAGAGGGGGTGGGAGGGGGCGGGGGCATTGCCTTTGGTGGAATCAGAGTCGAGGGGGGAGTGTATTTGTGTGTGTGGGAGAGAGGCTGGCATGCTGACTGCCAACAGAGGTTGAGATAAACAGGCATTTGGACCAGGCCCAGATAAGAGCCCTGGACTCGGGAATGTTTGTCCCAGCAATTAGTCCCCTGTCCTATCTGCTCATGCTGTAGGTGAGTCTTTTTGACACTGCTGTAAGGAGGGAGGGGAGAGTTAGAGCCCAGGGACTGGTGGCCATCTTGTTTTCTCCACAACTCGTGTGCCTGCTTATCGACTTCACTCAGCTCTACATACCTCAACTTTAGAGTCATACTAAAGCGGACAGAATGCAGGAGCATTGATGTGCGAGCAGAGAGAACAACAATCAAGATGTCAGTCAAGCGCGTCAAGTTTTGGCCGCAAGTCTTGGCAATAAAATAAAATTGAGTTAAACGTTGCAACTTCGAGGCTCATACCGGGTTACGGTTGGAGCGTGGGAAGCACTGTCACCACCCACATTTGTTTGTGCTTTTTGGTCTTTACAAACCGTGACACCTGTTCTGGGTGCAAAGACATAAAACACCTCTGACTCACCTCCAATGAGGTTTGATTTAATTAAAAAAACACAGGACGTGTAACAACATCTGTCTTCGAGTTTTGAAATTGTTCTTTAATGAGACGCTGTGCGGTTGCCAGGTTTCTTCTTCAGGGCGGGTTATGTCACAGAACGAGCCCGGCAGCATAGTAGCGTTGTTGCTGTTTAACCTGCTAAAGCTCTAGTCTCATGGTCATGTGTCGCCACCCGGGGCCTTAGAGGGCTCTATCCATCCACTTGTCACCCCGAGGAACTGCTCCAGGTCTGGGGAGAGCTCGCTGCCTCGCTGCCTGGTGGGAGGCCTGGTGGACTACCTTCTCTCCATCTCCATCCCCAAGGTGGAGCTTCAAGGGCTCAACTCTCACCCTCCCACCTGTCACGTACCAACACAACCCGACCCGATCACATGTCGCAACACACCCATTCAATCCCAGGCTCTGTCTGCATTAATCTGCCCTGAGCCTGAATTAACAAAGACATCCTGCCTGGCAGGATATTACAACCAAAGAACTGACTGATTTATGATGGTTTCGTGTTTCTTACAGGCAGCTGACTTGTCACACACACACACACACACACACAAGCTAACGGCATCCTGACATGTCTTCCTGGTGCTCCAGGATATGACAGCTGCGTGCCAGTGCCAGGTAAGGATGGGACAGGGCGCCAAGGGCTAACCGCGAGGCTAACAGCACCACCTGATGGTAATGTGGAGGACCTTGACGGGAGTAGACGAGGGAGGGAGAGGGAGTATCAGGTCATGCAAATCCCTGTCACATGACCAGTGGCACCACAGCATAACGCCTGCCCCCCACCATACCCAATGTTGAACATGCACACACATATGACCACACACACACACACAACATTCAAGGCAGGATGTGCAAAGAGAGTGTTTAGCACACTGGCCGACCTGCCCACTTATCAGCTTGGTGAATCAATAGGTCTGTCTGCTGGAGGTGGGGTGGGGGGGCTCGCATGTGCTGCGGGCATGGGGGCGGGAGGGGGCTGGCGGCCGCGGGGGCTACCTCTGGCCCACTGGCCCCCGGCTCCCTCCTGGGGGGTACCTGCTTGTCTCCTCTCCTCTATTCTCCCTCCATCACTTCTGGCTGAGTGCTCGAGCCCTCCCCATCCACATGCTGCCCCCCCCCCCCCCCCCCATATGACACGAGCCTCCTAATGCTCCAGAACGACCAGCTACTGTGCGTTTGTGTGCAAACCATCCATGGCTTGCCCCTGAGGGAAAAATGCGGGAAAAAGACATCGACACACACAATCACAAAGAGAATGGAAGCGAAGCACCTGTATGTGGACACATGCAGAAACAACACCCACCCACCCCCAGATCCACGTGTGTCCCTAGGTGCTGTGGTAGTACATAGAGCCCAGAGCATGGATGAGCTACAAATGGCTTCTCCATGTAGTGGGATTCCTCACAGGGGGGGCCCAGGTACAGAGGGCTAGGCACCCGTCTGCCGCTGTCTGACATTCACCTGACAGCCTTTAAAGACAGGCTGCCTCAACTCAACAGGATTTAATGCTCTAAAAAGCAGACGACCTTCCCTCCCCCCATGCTCTCTCTCTCTCTCTCTCTCTCTCTCTCTCTCTCTCTCTCTCTCTCTCTCTCTCTCTCTCTCTCTCTCTCTCTCTCTCTCTCTCTCTCTCTCTCTCTCTCTCTCTCTCTCTCTCTCTCTCTCTCTCTCTCTCTCTCTCTCTCTCTCTCTGTCTCTCTCTCTCTCTCTCTGTCTCTCTCTCTCCTATACCTCTCCTGTCCTTCTCTTACTGCTACCTACTTACCTTCAATCACAGTTAACATCATAGGACAGGAGATGGGGGGGTTGGGGGGCGCAGCGTTGTACCATGTTCCTGTCTGGCAGAAGCCCCCGCCCTGACGTTTGGGGCCGTGGGGACCGTGTGAAAGAGCAGATGCTCGCAAGACGGCACAACGGAAGCACATGTGACGCGCAACAAAGTCAGCGAGCACGCACACACACGCGCGCGCGCAGGGAGGAACGGAACACACTCAAACACACGCGTCTGTCGCGGCCCCTGGGCTTCCCCTTGCCCCTAGGACAGGTAGTTCTTGTACCCAGCCCAGCGATACACACCCTCCCCTTGCCCTAAAAAGGAACAGGGGAGCTTAGTGACCCTGTCTGACCTCCCTACAGATTCTACGAGTGTGTGTGTGTGTGTGTCGGGGGGATTTTGTTTTCGGACCATCTCTTCCACCCCCTTCGCTCCGCGGACTGACAAGATGTACCAGTCATATATTCACATTCCAGGTGGTGTGTGTGCGCCCGCGCGGGGGGGAGGGGGGGTAAAGAGAGGAGGGGGTGGCGAGGATTTGGGGTTAAACATGGAAAGGTGGGAATAGAGAGAGAGAAAAAAAGAAGAGAACTAAAAAAAAAAGGAAAGTGGAGAAGAGTGAAGGATGGAGAGAGCGTGAAGAAGGGGTTTCCGCCGAGGACCGCGGGCACGGTTATGGAAATGGGTGGCAGGCGGCTTCCTCTGCCAACTGTAAACAGGATCTTGGTAAGGCATATAGCCTCTGGCGTGGCCCGCGGTGCCTGGCACCATCAGAGCAGCGTGGCATCAAGGAGGGCGAAGCTGGCACACTGCTGCTGCCACTCCCCCTCTGCCTCACCCACTCTCCCTCTACTCTCTCTCTCTCTCTCTCTCTCTCTCTCTCTCTCTCTCTCTCTCTCTCTCTCTCTCCTCTCTCTCCTCTCTCTCCTCTCTCTCTCTCTCTCTCTCTCTCTCTCTCTCTCTCTCTCTCTCTCTCTCTCTCTCTCTCTCTCTCTCTCTCTCTCTCTCTCTCTCTCTCTCTCTCTCTCTCTCTCTCTCTCTCTCTCTCTACTACCCCCGTACTCTCACTCCTCTCTGTCTCTCTGTCTCTCTGTCTCTCTGTCTCTCTGTCTCTCTGTCTCTCTGTCTCTCTCCCATTTTCCTTCTTTCTCGCTTTCTCTTCAATCTGCCCAGGCATCACCCTTTAGTAATTCATGAACAAGAAGGGAGGGTTGGGGTGTAAACAGTGTATGCACATCCTGACACCAAATACATGACATTATCCACATGCTACCCCCCTCCAACAAAACTACAAAGAGCCCTTTTGTCTCTGGGAAAAAGAAGGAAAACAACCAGAACCCAGACAGTTAGCTGGTGGGTTTGGGCTTGGCTGGGTCCCTACAGAGCCTCACACAAGGTGCAGAATCTTAACTCCTGTTGTGTACACCGCTAAAGGCTATAGATGCTTTTAACTCATTAGCAGAGATGCTAATTCACGTTCAACTTGCTTACCTTGACCTTGGCATGAGCACACCCATACCAACATTGATAACCAAGTGAGGACAAACTGCTCCTTTAACATCAACACGCCCACAGCACCGACCCCAGCAGTTCACTGCTGTTCAGATGGGAGTTCTGACAGAGAAACTTGGCACACTGTTTAGAAACTTTACCCCACTCTCAACTCTTCACCCCTAGGATATCCTTCCTGTTTATGAGTGTGTGTTTGTGTGTGTGTGTGTGTGTGTGTCATCACGGCGCAGCCTCTTCACAGCGGACGTGGTGTCCTCTCTCCTCTCTCTCCTCTGACTAACACGTGTAGCTGGCACAATTACATTATCTCAGACTCGCCACGGAAACAAAGTGCGCCGTCGTAATGCGAGACCTTACACAAAAGTAAACAACTTCGTCTTGTGTCTGAAATATGTGTCACTGTGATTAAGCTAAGCCGCTGCCCAGTGTCGCAGCCATGGAGGGGTAGACGAGTGTGCTCTAATTACTGTCTGGGTTGGGACCAGCCCCCCCCCCTCCCTTCACGACTCCCCCTCTAACAACCCCATCCTACGGGAGGCCATTGTTTAGGCTGAGGCATCCTGGGTAGCTTTATTTACAGTTTTTAATTGCTCTGGTGATCAGTGGGTAAAAGAAATGAAGCACACGGCTTCCGTCATAATCACCCCACAATAGAACTGTAACACTTTGCTGAAAATTGTAATGCAATGATCTACAGGGTCTGTGTCCGGAAGAACATTTGAGAGAGGGGACAGAAGGATGAAGAGACAAAGAAAGAAAGAAAGAAAGAAAGAAAGAAAGGAATAAAGAAAGAAAGCGAGCAATAAAGACGGATGCAAAATATTTGGGATGCAAATGATTTGAATGTTGCTTTCCATTTTTCTAGGGAGAGGAACTAATGGGAGAGGGAGGAGAGCAAGCGGGCGAGCGGGCGGGCGGGAGGGAGGGGGAGACCTCCACAGAACGAGCACGGCTCAACCTCAAAGTGACAACCGTGAGGAGCTCACCGTTCCTAGACCTCCAGAGCGGAACAGTCGAGAAGACACGCAGAGCCATCGTTACTCCACCGCTCACACACACACACACACACACACTCACTCACACACAGGAGGGAGAGGAGGGTCACCTACAGACTCCCAGCAGAGTTTACTGTCACAAGGCTGTCCTTCTGCTTGAAATGGTTCTAGAAAAATCCAACCCTGATATTTTTACATTTTTATAAATTAAATACATAAATGTGTTTTTAAATGTGTCATTAATTACTTAAAATACCAATTCATTTTATGTAAAATACATTTACATTTAGTCATTTAGCAGACGCTCTTATCCAGAGTGACTTACAGTAAGTACAGGGACATTTCCCCCGAGGTAAGTAGGGTAAAGTGCCTTGCCCAAGGACACATAGTCATTTGGCATGGCTGGGAATCGAACTGGCAACCTTCAAATTACTAGCCCGATTCCCTCACCGCTCAGCCACTTGACTCAGATATTTACAGTATACACATAAAAGCAAATAAAAGTGACGCAATTGCAACTCGTATAAGGAAGAAGACAAGCAATCAACAAGACAGAACGTGTCTCAGTTGGAGCTGGTTCCACAGAGAGGTGGTTTCTGTCCCGGTTCACAACAGAAGCCAGTCAGGCTCTCCAAAGCTGAACTAGCAACAGCTCCAAGCTGATGAAAAAAAAAAAAAAAAGCCTGTCTTATTTAAAGTGTGTCAAATGCTATCCTATTATTATGCCCGGTGATAAAGGTAATACAAACACCCTATGCATCAAAGGTCCATGAAAAATTAAACAGCCAATCAGGTGGCAATTATTCTCTTTAATCTCCTGGAGGCAGCCAATGGGGAAGTGCCTCCAGTGCTGGTCGCCCCGCGGGGATTATACCACAGCGGGCTCAATCCAAACACTTACTTAGCATCATGCTCAACTCTGACTGAAAAGAGAAAAGTACAGGCAAACTTTCCCCAACAATCGTTTTCCTTTATCCCTTCTGGGTCCTGCCGTACGGCCTTGCAGTATCGACACGTCGGAGCTGAACAGTCCATTGGTCATTGTCTCGGCTGGGCTATTGACTGTGTAATGGCAGCCTGCTGGATAGAGAGACACCCAGTTCATGTTCCAGGGGGGGCTAATCAATGGCTCAGTTAGCATGAACAGGATTTTCCAGCAGCAAAATACACTGTATTCTGACCCTTTGGTTAGCCAACTTGGTAGCAGACCTATAGAGCTGTATGGAACACCTTTGTATGAGTGTTGTGGAAGAGCAGGCTGGAGTCCTTGCTAGCACTGTTCTAGAACATTATTTATGATGTTGGAGTTCAAGGACAACATGGGATTGACAAACTTTATAGGATTCTGCAATCAAATTCTTGACTATGTGTGTGTGTGTGTTTGTGCATGTGTGCGCGTGTCCCTGACTGTTCTGCCACCTGATTTGTCTCACAACACCACCAACCCTCCCTCTCTCTCCTTCCGTCCAATCAATGAGCTTGTGGATGCAGTCAATGGCAATGATTCAAGCCTGGTCTTAATTGGAGAAACACTTCAGATACAAATGACATCTTTAATCAATCGACAATGGCCAAACAGAGGGGGTCCTGCGTTCAACCAAACTTCAAGTCTCTCGCTCTGTCTCAATCTCCCTCCCTCGCTCTGTTTGTTTTGTCTATACCATGAAATAATTCCAAAAAAGAAAATCCGCCAGCAAACATTTCGAAGGGAAAACTGAAATAGCTTCAAGGCCTAGCGCAGAGCTCAGTTAATCAGTCCCATGTCGACGTATCCTCTGGATGGAGCTGGCAAATGAGTCTAACACTCGCACTTCTTAATCACTGAACAGCAGTCCTAAACGCACTGATGAAAAATAGATGGGAGAGCGCTTCTATCCGGTGTTCATCTGATTTCCTGTCACCCCCCACCTCCTCTCTCATCCCTCCATCCCCCTTTCTCCTCTCATGTGTGGAGACTGACGGCAAGGCTGCTTGACAAGGTCCTTAGCTGCACGGTAAACTGTATAACCGGCAGCATTAGTGAACACCTACAGGATATGGACACCAGGGTAGTTAGCATGGTGCACACACACACACACACAAATGCATCAGTAAACACACTCTTTCTCATAATGACACGTGTACGCCGAGGGGAGCACAGACACAAATACACACACACACACATACACGTACACACACACACGGCCAAGTCAATAGTGCTGATTTCCCCTGTCAGCTCCGAGGCAGGCACTGGTTTAAAGAGACATCAATCTGTGATGTCAGCACTTACCTAATGAACCCTTTGCAGATCGATGGGCCCGCTGGTCTGCTACACTCTGTAGCTGCTTTATGTGTACACCGCCTCTGTCCGGACGCTTTGACGTGTGTGTGTGTGTGTGTGTGTGTGTGAGGGACATTGTGGGAATGCTGCTGTGTGTGTGTATGTGAGAGATAGATAGTGTAAGTAGTGCATTAATGGGTATTGTAAAGGATAAATGAATGTGTGTTAATGCACATATCTGTCCTGTGTATGCCTGCGTACAGTGGTGTGTGTGTGTGTGTGTGTGTGTGTAGCAGCACGTGGGCCTTTCCTGCTGCACCTCCACAGCTGTCCATCGCACTATGGCACCCGTCGCCATGGCGACGGCGCTAGCGCAATGCCGTACAATCAGATTAGTTCCGTCCCCTTTGATCACGGCGCAGACGTGGCGAGCGTCCTCCCTATCTCGCATGGGACACCTCCGTGGGGTGCCACAGACTCCTAATTGACCAGAATAAACATATTATATTGTGATAAATGTCGCGATTGTAACAAATTGTACGGCATGACTGACACAAATCACAGCATTAGCTCTGCTGTCTCTTATCAGCCTTCTCCTCCTGTCTTTCAATAAACAACCAGGAAGGAGGGGAGGCTGGAGGGAGGGAGGGTTAAGGTGCAGGCACCATTCACAGCGTTCCCCTCATTTAGACCCACTTAACCATTCAGGAGTCATCTTCCATCCATGGCAAGCCACTGCCTCTCCCTGCAGGAGAAACATTATGTTTCCACGGGAGCCATCATTTACAGATGGCTTCCCTCCTCAGCGGGCCGTCTCTGTAACTTCTACGGGTGGGGGAGAGGGGGGAGAGAGGCAGAGAAATGGGGGAGAGAGAGAGATAGGGGGAGAGAGAGAGATAGGGGAAGAGAGAGAGAGACAGGGGGAGAGAGAGAGAGAGAGAGACAGAGAGAGAGACAGAAAGAGATGGGGTAGAGGAGAGACGTAAGGAAAGAGAGGGAGGGAAGGGGAGAGGAAAGAGAGGTAGACCGAGAGAGAGAGAGAGAGGAGGGAAGGAAAGGAAGGATGAGAAGGGTGAAGGAGGAGGGTGGAGGGTGGAATGGAGGGAGGGCCGACGTGTTAATCAGCGAATCAGAGTGGGCCTGCTAATGTCTGGCGGTGTAAATAAGGGTCTCCTCTCCTGCTGTCGCATACGCTGTGTTTCCGGCCCATTAGGTCGAGGCTGGCTGGCGGAGACACAGCGCTCGCTGGAGACTCATTTACGTGTCTGTAGGCATCTGTGGCCCATGATAGGGAGCCCACGTGAAATTAATGGCACTGTGGGCACTGCCAGCCAGGCAGTCCGCCTGATTCCTTGTCTCTCACACACACACTCACACACACACACACACACTCACACACACACTGCTTTTATGTGTGCGTGGTAAACTAACCTTTGCAGTAAAGATTTAGCAGCTTTATTAGTTTAGGAAATGGCTGTAATTAAGGATAATTCATAATGGCTGCTTCTCTCCTCTCTGCGGTATTAAAAAGGGGCTGGCCTAATCTGGGCTGTGTGCGTAAGGGCTCCACAGTAAAACGAGAAATCTGGGGAACAGAGAGAGAGAGATAAAAAGAAAGAGAGAGGGAGGACAAGTAAGTCGTCTGTAAGGCTCTGATACTCTGGGTGGTGGACAAGCCTGTGCAAACTGAGGAGTTACGACTCTAATGGCTGTTACACATTCATATATAATAAACTATATCAAACATATTCATAACCACACAAACACACACACACACACAACATAAAATGCTTGTTTGGCACGATTTACAATATGACTTCATCATGAATATATTACACATTATGTGTAATCATGGATATATGACACTTATATCAATATGGAACAATGGTACGACACCCACGCCTGCATCTTAGACAATGTGCTAAGTTATCTCCCCATGCCAGGTGGCCAGATAGCCAGGGTGGGTGAGCCAGGGCCTTGCCTCCTCCTCAACCCCAGGACGAGCAGCCGTGTTTGGGTTCAGCCCTCTCCCCATGGACGAGCGACTGGAGGGGAGAAAGCAGTAGCAGTGGATCGATACGTCCACAGCTGCTGCTGCTCCCTTTCTCATTACTGCTGCTGAATAATGGAGGATAACCCCTCCTTGCCCACACCCCCTCCCTGCCACACCCCCTCCCTGCCACACCCCCTCCCTGCCACACCCCCTCCCTGCCACACCCCCTCCCTGCCCACACCCCCTCCCTGCCCACACCCCCTCCCTGCCACACCCCCTCCCTGCCACACCCCCTCCCTGCCCATACCCCTCCCATGTCTGGACCCTCACTCACACACACACACACGCATGCACGTACCACACACACGTAACTCCAGAACACACAAGACACGGGTAGGGGTTTTAAACAGTCAAGGAACGTGGAAAAGCACAGGTTAGATTGCACATAATGATAGTTCATCATGAGCCTGTAGCATACCAAACATACAGTCTGAGTCCAATCTAGCCTCAAGCTTACAACAACCTACACTCTGATCACAAAGACGAGATCCCACTTAAATACAGGACGGGTGGAGGAGAGACAAGCTACTAACAGAAATACAGTTAGACAGCAGTGGCACTTTCCACCACGGATGGTAAATCAACTCCTGTTAGGCCGTGTTTCCCACACCATGTCCTGGAGGGGGGTCTCACGCCAGCATTGATCACCCTCCAATGGAAAGCGTTCTGTTCATTCTGTTCACCCATGCTAAATCTATACGCTCTCTTGTGAAAGCAGGATGCAAGGTGGCGCACAGACGGCCTCCCAGCTCCAGACAGACAATCACTGTCAATCTGCCTAACGAGCGACTGGCGGTCGGCTGCTCGCTGGAGGGACGTCCCCAGACACCACATGAAGCAGACTGGAGAGCATCCTCCAGCCCGGCGCGTGTTCAACCCATGGTCAACCCCCCCCCCCCCCCTTGCGTGTCTCCCACTTTCGTCTGAAACTTTTGCTGGATCAAAGAGTTGCCGGCCTCTTAAGTAGAAGTGCAGAGATCAACCAGGGGAGCTCAGGGTGGGGAGGAAGTCACACAAGGACTTTGGAGGGGGGGGAGAAAAAAGAAGGAAAAAGAAATAGCAAACGTGGAAAATACTGTAGATTCTGTCAAAGGAAGAAGGAGAAGTACAAGAGTTCCCCTCATGAAACAGTATTTTAACAATGTATGGCACAAAGAGAATCCCCCGAAGCTCGGAGCTCCTCACAGGAAGAGACAAGGAGAGGTTTGAAGTGAAGCGAGGGGGGGGGGGGGGGTGATGGCTGATGTATAGCCAGTGTACCCCCCCTCTGCTGGCAGCCAGAGAGGCTCCGAGGGGGTGTCTCTCTGTCCGTGGCCTCCGCCCCAGGTGGTGGTGGTGGAGGGGGGATGGTGGGGGGGGGGGTGCGTGTGGGCGGATGTGCGTGTGTGTGTCGGGGGGGTGGGGGGTGGATTGAATCAGGGTTGGCGGTCGGCTGGGTGTTACGGGAGGAAGAATAAATGGCGGGGCGAGAGTAGGGGAGACAGGGCAGCCCAAAGGTGGGTGACCCCTCTGATGAGATGAGAGGCAAACCTTAGCTGAGCTGCCAAACACACTATTAGAACCTGAGAGATGGAGAGAGAGAGAGAGAGAGAGAGAGAGAGAGAGAGAGAGAGAGAGAGACAAGGGGACACAGAGAGGATGAAGACGGGAGAGGTCTGGGGGGGGCTGGGTCACTTTATCAAATTTCTCCCTGGCACGTGGTAACGGGTCAGGGAAAGCAAAGCAAGGGGGCAGCGTGTAAAGCTGAGCGAAAACACAGCATCGCTCTAATACCTTTCATAAAGAGAAAAGCCTCTTCATCCTCCACCCATGATTAAATATAACCTGAGTGCCCAAAAAGCAGGACCCAGGAGTAGAGGAGTCTCTCTCTTAGTGTCTTTGTGTGTGTGTGTGTGTGTGTGATGTTCAGAGTGTGTGTGTGTGTGTTCTTCCAAGAGTGTACGCGTGAACGTGAGGGAGCGTGGTGGGGTGAGGAGGGTAAAAGCAATTTGCTTGTTGGGTGAGTGCAGAAGGTGGAGGACATGGTAAGTCTGAGCGCCACAGGCTGGCCTATAGCACACAGACACAGCCTGGCCTATAGCACACAGACACAGCCTGGCCTATAGCACACAGACACACAGCCTGGCCTATAGCACACAGACACACAGCCTGGCCTATAGCACACAGACACAGCCTGGCCTATAACACACAGACACAGCCTGGCCTATAGCACACAGACACAGCCTGGCCTATAGCACACAGACACAGCCTGGCCTATAGCACACAGACACACAGCCTGGCCTATAGCACACAGACACACAGGCTGGTGGGATGGCTAATGTGCCAGACCTCCACCCAGCCAGCATTACTGCTGTCATCAGCAGCAGAACAAGAGGAGGCTCAACACTGGGACCGCAGTGGCCCTCAAAACATGATGGATGTAAACACACCAACTCGTTTGAAGGTAAAACAGAGGACACGGTGCCAATGAAACAGAATGTATGGAGCTAGCATACATATGTGTGTTCCTCCTCAGGCCCCTGAGAGAGACAGAGAGAGAGAGACAGGGAGAGAAAGAGAGACAGGGAGAGAAAGAGAGAGAGAGAGAGACAGAGAGAGAGAGACAGAGAGAGAGACAGGGAGAGAGAGATACAGGGAGAGAGAGATACAGGGAGAGAAAGAGAGACAGGGAGAGAAAGAGAGAGAGAGAGAGAGAGAGAGAGAGAGAGAGAGAGAGAGAGAGAGAATAAGAGAAAGGGATAGGGGCACCATCAGTGTCACAGTGGGGCCCTCAGCGGAGTCTCTGTATTCTGATCTAATAGAAGGTAATGACCTGGGCCCAGTGGTCGTGCCTCCTCAGCCAATGAGCAGGCCCCTGGAGGGGAGCGGGGGGGGGGGGCGGGGGCACATCTCATCACCCCCTCAGTAGCGGCAGCTATGAGAATAAACGCATGCAGGAGGAGAGCGCTAGTCTATTTGCTGGAGAGTGATGGCTAGCTTGTCGCTTATCCCCGCACAATAAATCTCCATGCGGGGCCAAGAGATGAGCGGCGCTTATCTCATCAGCTCACGACTGATGCCTCCAATGGCGCTCCAACGCTCAGGCCGCCGATTTATCACCAGCGAGACAAGGAGGAAGGGAGGGGAAGTTCTGTGGCAGAATAAAACTAATCTCCAGCCCCCCCCCCCCCCCCCAATTTTTTTTTAAATATATATATATATATATATATATAACCAAGCGAGTTTAAAGAAAAGAGGAAAAAGAAAACAATATAAAAACCCTATTGCAGAGCAGGATGCTGAGACAGATCATCCAGGAATACAGCAAGCAAACAGAAAGGTTTTCAGGGGAAACATGGAGGGCTTTGGCGTGTGGCGACGCAATAAACTAAACAGAAAAACTCCCAGCCCTGCCGGGGGGAAAAAGCCAGCGGCTCTCCCTCAGTCTGGGGTAGTTTAGTGAGGGGAATTGCACTTGACGGGAGGATTGTGTGGGATTCAGCACTTTTCCAGGGCTTGGTAGAGAGCAGCAAGGGCCATAAGCCAGTGTGTCAAGGAAGAACTGAACACACACCCTCTAAATGAAACATACACTGAGTAGCACAACCCTTTTCTTGACAGGCTAATACGTTTCAAGCACACCACACAGTCCATTTAAAACCTGGCAATATTTCAGAGTATGACCCTTGTAAGTACACTACCAACGAAAAGGCCTGCATGACGCCTGCCGTATTTAGCCACGCATATTTGTCGAGCCGCTTCAATGACGGATGCCTGGGATCGGAGCTATATCTGCCATTAATGAGCCAGCCCTATGCAGGGCATGACAGTAGAGGGAGGATATCATAGGTTAATATCCCACCTAATCATATCTGAGAGGCTGCACGGCCACCAGGGCCAGCCCCTAGACTAATGCTGCCTTATTGCTCCTGAGTTCCGCGGAGGGGAGGAGTGTTTGCCGTGGGTTGGAGATCCTGGTTCCCCTCTTCATCCAGCCTCACGCTCCCTCGTTCAGTCTCCTGCAGCCTCCTAAGGCCTGGGCGCAGCCAGCCACCTAGAGCACCAGAGAGGAGGTGTGTGTGTGTGTGTGCGCGTGTGTGGGGTCTTACCGGCTCCGTGACCCCTTCACCACCACCACCACCCGCCCCAGCCATGATGAATAGCCGGCCCCAGTAACGCAGGCAGATTACCCCCATAAGAGGTTTTTAGAGGGCGAAGGAGGGGTGGGTGGGGGTGATTGATAAATGACAGGTTTATCTACCGCTTTCTCTTGAGAGTCACCCGTGGCGGCGGGGTGGGGGCAATAAAAGCGGCCGGAGAGGGAGATGACTGTGAGAATGATGTCAACGTGATTGTCAATCATCGGTGGCGTCTGGAAGCGAACTGTGAAAAGCGGGCGGCCGGAGCGGAGGCCCACACCACGCTCTCTCTCTCATCTGGCCGTCTGAATTAGTGTGCGGAGGACGGCTGGAAGATGTGTGTGTGTGTGTGTGTGTGTGGAGGTGGGGAAACGGGGTAGTGACGGGAGACAGACGGGTATAATACCCTCATCACTCTTGGCTGGGGCTGTGCGTCTGGTGAGTGTGGCCCAGGGCGCTCCGCTAGCCCAACATACCCCCGCTCCAGCCCCTGAAAATATTCCCCAACCCCCAATTTTTCATATTTCCCTGTATGCATAAGGAGATGAAAAATCATACCATCATTTGTATTGTCTGACTGAGGTTATACACAAATATTAGTTTATCTGCTCCACCTAAGATTGCCTGCCTAAGCAAGACGGATTGGTCCTGGGGAGTGGCAATATTCCCCTGGAACATATTTAGTCCATCTTTTATGTGCCGCAATTCAGCTGGCTTCCAGGTATGAACTCCATTCAAAGACAGGCTCGATAAAACTAAACACTCGATAGAGACAGAGCTTATTATCTGCAATTCGCTTTAATTGCCAGACAATTTGCAGCACTGCAAATTTATAGTTCCAAAAACGATCTCTCATGCAACAAAAAAAAGGGCCAGACATCTAATCTTCATATTCATCCCCCGTGTATTTATTGAACGCTTATGTTAAAATGGATATTAAAGCAAAACAAGTATGGGAATCAATTTGAAGAGAGGACAAAAAAAACAACAACAAATATCTCACAAATAAAAGGGCTCCATTGATTTTTGTAGCTTCTGCTGAAGTGCTTGGTGATTGGTCCTCTCCTCCGTGAGAGAGAGAGAGAGAGAGAGAGAGAGAGAGAGAGAGAGAGAGAGAGAGAGAGAGAGAGAGAGAGAGAGAGAGAGAGAGAGAGAGAGAGAGAGAGAGAGAGAGAGAGAGAGAGAGAGAGAGAGAGAGAGAGAGAGAGAGAGAGAGAGAGAGAGAGAGAGAGAGAGAGAGAGAGAGAGAGAAAGAAAGAGTGAGAGATCGAGAGAGAAAGGAAAAGAGAAAAGGAGGAGGACGAAGAGGAGGGGGCGAGAAGAGTTCTGGGTCAGAAATCTCTGGGTGATTATTATCCAGTCAGCCAAGTGTAAAACTCATTAGACAATGCATAATGCCTTTAATCAAATCAGAGGCAAAGGCAACTCCAAACTGATAGCTCCCATCGAAACTTACACAAAGCATGGCAAATTTCTAATTTACGTACAAAAAATAAGTGAAGACGGAGGAATTATCTTTCCAAATGGGCCTAATTACTCTCTGCCTATGGATCAATATCACTGAGGAGAAAAGTAAAGTGTGAAAACAAGTCAGACGGAGAGAATATCAAACCACTCCCACCTCGATATCCTCACATGACTCGAGAGAACTGTGAGAAGGGAAGATACCAAAACAGCAGAAGCACTGACGTCAAAAAAGGAGAGGTCAAAGATGTCAAAATATGTGGTGACAGGAGGAAGAATCCTGACATATAAACAGAGAGAGAGCTTCCAAGTGTCCCAGCCCAGTCACACACTGAAGACCAGCCTTCCTCCTCCTTCTCCTCCTCCTCTTCCTCCTCGTCTCAAGAGAGCGCTGAGGTGCCAACAGACTGGGAAGAGGGTGGGTCTGGGCATTGTAGGTAATTACACGGACGGAGGTGCAGATGTTGAGCTGTGGAGGACCCTTAGCGGGACGCAGGGAAGCGCTGGAGCGCGAATAACCCCACATCTGCCTCCCCTACCACTAAGTACCCTTCTTTGTTGGGGTGTGGGTCTTCATTTTTTACCCGTTGACAGCAGTGTTATTTGAGTTATTTTGTGGCATCTGGTTGGGGGAGGGAGATGGGGGGGGGGCATAGAGCGTATGTGTCTGTGCGTGTGTATGTGTGTCTGTGTGTGTGTGTGTGTGTGTGTGTGTGTGTGCAAGAGAGAGAGAAAAAGGCACTTTAATTAATTGCGAGGAGATTACATGGTCTTCCAAGCGTGTAGTTTGTCATCAGAGCCCATTACACACCTCTATTAGACATTTCTCCACAGTGTCAACAGTAATTTGAAGGGGAGTCTTGGCTGAAGATCCCAAAGCAAAGTGAAAGCCTTAATGGGGCAGGCCCGAGTCCATTTGACAAAAGGCGGAGAAGAAAAAAGAAGAAAACAAAACAAAAAATAAATAAATAAATTGCCACGCTACAATTAGCAGGAAGTAATGTGTAAACAAATGAGCAATATTGGAGCACAGCCTATTTCATGGCGTGTCACTCACTCACGCCTGTGACACGCTAGTGACACGCTGGTGACACCAGGGCAAGGCCACCTCTGTCCCCAGGGCTGGGCTTCCTGTGTTTCTCAGCCCCGCCCATCTCCCCCGTCATCGGTCTTCGTTTGAAGCTGGGAAAAGCTTTTCTTTTCATTGCGGAGCAATGAGGTGTCTTTGTATGACTGCACGGCGCGCCGCAATCAATCTTCCAGTGGCAGAGTTAACAGGACAGTAACCAATGCAGCCACTTCTCAGCACAGAACATTACCAGTGTATGGCCTCATTATTCATCAGAGCGGTCATTAGACACCGCTCACCGCTCTGCTGTCCAGCCTGAGAGAGAGACAGAGAGAGAGAGAGAGAGAGAGAGAGAGAGAGATAGACAGAGAGAGAGAGAGAGAGAGAGAGAGAGAGAGAGAGAGAGAGAGAGAGAGAGAGAGAGAGAGAGAGAGAGAGAGAGAGAGAGAGAGAGAGAGAGAGAGAGAGAGACCGCACTCGACATTGTGTCACAGGCAATACAGCCCTCCCCCTGAAACAACACACCCTGGGACCGTGTTACAGGAAATACAGTCCCCCCCCACCTCATATTCGCTCCCACTGTGAGTCTCTTGAGCAGGGCTCCTTGTCCCCATTCCCACACCCACAAGGAAGTGTGTGACAGGCTGTTGTATACCTTCCTTGCCACCACCACAGCTGCTTAAGAGGCTAATGACAAGAAGTTCATAGTCAACATTTGGGAAGGAGAAATAATACAATATAATCCATACACAGCCTCATAACCCAAAGTCTAATTGGCCACACATACTGTAAAATCCAAGACGGGGCAGGGGGAAACCGCATCTCTTTGGTAGCAGACGTCACCAAACAGCTTTTAACAACGCCAGACAGCGTCTATGCTGAGAGGGGGAAAGGTTGGTCTGACAAATAGACGCGGGCGACAAGGAGAAGCCATGCTGCGTCTCCACCCCCCTCTCCACACCGCCACCATTGCCAACCCCATCCCCGCCACCAGACCTGGGGACAGCTGTTCAGCAGAACCCCCTGGGCCGGGCCTCCACCAGGCACCAGGCACCAGGACCCCCGGTAATTGGGTCCTTTTGCGCTCCGCCAGCCACAGACTACACATTCCTGTCCCACCACGAGGACAATTCAAAAAACAGGCATCGTAAATGACAGCACAAACAAACAATCCAGGAGGCCTCCCTGCGACAGTCAGATCCTGGAGCCTGGGCGATTAACACTGTACTAGGAACAGCACTGTACACCACGACCGGCAAAACAGGAAGTGCCACACAGGATGTGACAAGGGGCGTCTCTGATAGATTCTGCTCATTAAAATTTGGGAGGATAAAAAAGATAGCTAATGAGAACAACTAAGACACAGCTTTGGTTGTTTACAAGTGGCAACCTTCAATTTGACGGCAACCGGAGAAGGAATTGAGGACAAACAAATCGATGCCTCATTATAAACCATATATCACGAGCCTGCTTGTTTTCCTACCCTGTCAGTTTATTGTGAGAGACTAATTTGGGCTTGTGTTTGTTATGCTATCGCTATAACAGGCGCATGTGTCCTCATTCTTAATTTCTGCCCCAGTTCTTTTTTTTTTGTGTGTCTTATTTTCTTTCTGAGGAATTTGTTTTCTTTATTATTGTTCCATTTGCTTTTCTTTCTCTGCCATTCTTTCTGGGTGTAAGCTGGCCGCGGTCGGAGTCGACAGTGGTGAGACAGTTAAGTGGATGCCATACCTCTGTGTTGCTTCTATCTGTAACATTACCTTTTATTTGTATTTTGTTTCCCAGAGTGGAGGAGCACAGATGTCTGTTCGCTCGACTGCCACTCGGAGTCAAACCTGCAATTACCGCCGGCTGTAGATCTACCTTAAACATTGCTTAACAAGAAAAATATGTCAATATGCCACAGACACTTTCATTTGGGCTCTCAAATGAAATGAACTGCTCCCAGATACGTAGTAAATTACCCAAAGGAATGCACAAGTCAGCAGGCATACAGAGAACATGCCTTGGTAACAGGGGGCTTGTAATTTGTAACATCGTAGAGATTTTTATTATTGTTCAACCGGTTCTTTTGTTCCAATGGCTCTAGTTTGGCCTGAAGCTGAGCACCTATCATGTCAAAGATTTGTCACCGGGCCATAACATTTACTTTACACTTCCTTCTTCTCAGAGTAGCGACGTGACAAGTGAAGAGATGCGCCAAATATGATCTTGAAAGAGTGTCAACTGTGAGGTGTGTTCTCACTGGCTCTGATGAAGGTGTGAATGTAGGTTAAAGGTCTGTATGTGTGCACATACTGTATGGCTTTGAGTGCTTGTGTGTGGGTGTTTACTCCAGCATTTGTGTACATATGTTGATCGTGTGTATGTGAGGGTACGTGCCTGCATGTGTGTGTATGTGTGTGTGTGTGTGTGACCACTTGCTCCCAGGCAGACGGGGGTCCTAAACAGGACCTGCTACCTGGCTGACAGTCCCCCCCCAGGCTGCTGTCAGCACATGACGGATCCGACACACCTGACGGCTCTATCTCCAACAAGCATCTCCAAATCCTCATCAGCGCACTTATTGAATTGTGATTAATTCCCTCCAACATTGCTGACAGACAGACAGAGAGAGACAGAGAGGGAGAGGGAGAATAAAAGAGAGTAAAAAAGACGATAAGAAATAGTTTAGCTGCTGGTAAAACAAACAGTATCGGGTGCACTGTACTGTAACAGAAGGAGTAGAGAGGAGAGAGAGAGATAGTGATCCATTGGCATACCTTTCATTCAACAAAGGAAGGACTGTGAGAACGGAGAGCGAGTGACAGAGAGAGAGAGATGGAGCGGGGGGGATAGAGCGGAGTGACAGGAAAAAGAGCGGGAGGCAAAATAAAGACAATAGCAGGCGAAGCACAAAGGGATTAGGAAGGATGGGGGGGGGGGCGGTTAGGGTGAGATGCGAGAGAGCAGGGTAGAGAGACAACGAGGAGAGGCTTCTGACACCTTTATGCTTTAAATGGCCAAAGTAAGGAATGAGTGCAGGGTCTTTGTGCTTCCTCCAAAGCAGGTGGGTGGTATTGGGGGGGAGGGGGGATGGGGGGAGGGGGGAAGGGGGGTGGCGTGCAAGCCCACGCCACCTCTGCCAAGCAGTCACAACACACAGGAAACAGCACACCCTCTAGAAGGGTTCTGTAAGGAACGGTTCTGTAGGGAACGCCAGCGCCTCAAGCAGAGACTCAAGTTCAAACGGAACTGATGTGGCGAGTGGGGTGGCTCTCAAGGCTGGAAGATGAAAACAGAGAGTGGGGATAAGCCATGATGAACGCACCACGCCTGCATGTCATCCAAACAGCTCTTCACACACCGCCTCAGAGACCTCCAGTACTTCCCCGGCCAGTCGTTGCTGATCGCTTCCAGGTAGCCCTGGTTACATGAGCATCCTGGTGAGACAGACCAGGGGGAGGGGGGGAGGGGTGGGGGGGGAATGACGCAAGGCAGCCTCTATGGCTGGCACTGAGGAAGTGAGGATCAATGCCCTGTCATCAGTGATATCATAAGAAAGCGCTAATTAACTTAGCACTAGCCTTAGGGCGGGCACAGACGGCTAATGTGGGGCTAATCGCGTGTGGAGGGTGGGGGGTACGGTCTGGGGCAAGAGGCCTCCGCCAGACCCCCCCCCTTCTCTCCCCTCTCCGACCCCCACCCTTACCCCCCCGACCCCCCTCCCTTGCAGGGGTAATCGATTGTAAACTGCAGCTGGGGTCACTTCACGTGGGGCTGCTCCATCCCTGTATGACCCCCTCCCCCCACCCCCCCAGCCAAGACCTTAATGGAGCCATACCTCCCCACCCCTGGAAATCAATACTGGTCCGCCTCTCTCTCTCGCCGCCCAACAGCCACATAAAACAAAGGAGAACCCCCCCATTACAGGACCTTCTCCTGCTTCTCCTCTGGTGCGCTGGTACAGCTAGCCAAACCACCCCCATCAGGGTTGCTACCTGCTACAGCAGGTCACCAACAACAAACTGCCTCCTTTAACAGTTGGGGGGGGGGGGGGTCCCTCGGCATATTTGATTTTGCCGTACTTAAAGGAACTTCCTCCAGCTTGTGTTCTTACATGACCGAGAGTGATAGAGAACATGTGTTTGCTGGGTCTCGTCTCCTCTGTGGAGACCGAGCACTCGAGGAGGAACACTCCAATTCAGGGGAGACCACAGCCAATCAGCCGGCCTGCGTTAATTCGTCTTCACCTCGAGAGGACCTGTTCGGGTGGCGCTGTCCCATGAAGATTATTTCCTTGCCTAATACTAATTGGTCCTTGGGCTGGGTATGGCCCAGGGGAAACGGCTCCCCTTGGTCCAGCCTCTGTGGGCGCTCGCCCCCATTGGAGGGGGTGCTGATGAGCCGGGCTCTTTATCAGCTGGAACATTCCAGAGCCCAAGCTCCCTCATGGCCCTGCACGCGCTGTAATTAACTCGCACACAATCCATAATTGCCGTGTTTACAATTACTATAGCGGGGGAACACAGAGGAAGAGGATGAAGGAGAAAGAGAGAGAGAAAGCGAGTGAGAAAGTAAAGAAAGCAAGAGAAAGACGAAGAAGAAAAAACACAACATTAAAAAGGTGCAAAATGTATATTAAAATCTCCTCTCTCTTTTTTTTTTGTTTTTTTCTCTCCTTCCTCCCCTCTCTTCACTTTGCCTTAATAAGCTCTCAGGGCTCTTTGGCGGCGGTAAAGCCCATCACTTATTTATTTTTCCCAGATAGCCCTATTAATTTCCCTCCGGCCTGAAGCTGCTGCACCGCTGGCTGAGCTGTGGACTGGATCCGCCGTCCCTGGGGGTGCTCCTCCAGGAAGAGCCGTAAATGACCCAAATAAAGGGTGCTTTTGAAGGCTGAGGAGAGAGGCGCCGGCACCATTAAAACTAAACGAAGTGTTTATTAGCCGTGCCGACAGCGCTCTAAACTGGGCTAGATCAAGGGCCGTTACAGTTAATGTGACTCTCCGCTGCTCCCTCTGTTTGTTTAGCCCTGCCAGTGGCCCTGAAGAAAAACCAAAGGAGAGAGGGTTTTTTCTCTCTCTCTCTCTCTTTCCCCTCCTCCCCCCCCCCTCCCCCCAACCACCCTCTTGTCTACTTTTCTTTCTGGGGGTGTGACAGACACAGGCCCGGCTACTAGTGAAGTTTTCCATGGTGTCCTGTTCGATCTGTAAACCATAGAAAGATGAGTTGGAGGGGGGGTGGGTGTGGGGGGGGAGTGTGCCAGGGAGGTATGAGAGCGACAATGGCACAGTAGAGGAAGGTAGAAGAAGAAAGAACAGTCTGATGTGGGCTGTTCTGCGCCGGATCAAGGGGCCTGTTAGACTCTAGGACAGGGGGAACCAGGAGCAGCTTAAAGACCCCTGATTGCTCACATTCTGAAGTTCTCCAAGTTTCCCTCCCTTTAATTACATTCTTCATTTCACTCGTTTTTAGAAAACACTGCCAGGGAAGCAAAAAAGAAAAGCTGGGTCTGATTTGACAATTTTTATAAGGTTTGGATTCCTAATGAAAAAAGTGTGCCAAAATTGGATAAAATATGAAATGAACGACACATTTATCTTCTTTATTCTCTCCCTCTAATAAGCAGAGTTATTGCCACCATGACACAGAGCAGACCCTTACGTTCCCAAGACTTATTTCATGTAGAATACCTGGGACTTCTTCCCAGCTGTTTAAATGAAGCCTGAAAATCACTTGGAAAGAGTTATTTTCTCATTAATCCACACTTAAAATTGTTTAATGCAAATTCCAAGTTGTTGTTTCCCCCCCCCCATTCCTCTCTCCTCCTCAGTAATACTATGCGTGAGTGAGAATAATGACACTCATTTAGAGTTGAATTAAAAGAAGAGGAGCACGCAAAGAAAGTTGCAAAACTATAATATGCCCCCTCAAAACAAGGAAGTCGTTTTTTTTTTTTTTTTTTTTTTTTTTTTACATTTTAGCAGACATCTCTAATTATTTTTCATATCCTCCAGCTGTGTTCAGTAATATCACTGCCAATCCTGTCCTAGCCTGCCTGTCTGTCTGTCTGTCTGTCTGCCTCTGTAGCCATTTAAAACAGACCTCCTACCTCCTATTCTAACCCCCCCCAACACTCCACTCTGAAACCTCAGTTGAAGCTGAGTTACTGACTTACTCCCGCAAATTAAGTTTTACTTCAAATTGCAGGGTTTGGTATGAAGATTGATGTTGGACACAGAACACTTTTGAAGTCTGAGGCTGCAATTACAATCCAGTGTAATTATCCTTGCCCATTAGTAGTAGCAGATAGCATGTCACTATCAGGTCCGCGCATAATTAATCACTGGTACTTCCCCCCCCCCCCCCTCCCCTTCCCTCCACTCCTCCCTTCCCCCTCTCCACTACTCCCTCGGGGCTATTTCCAATGTAAAACAGGCTTCTGGACGATTCCCTGTGGTGCAACTAAATGTGTAGCCGTTGCTTACAGGACAGAGTGAAAAGCCTCACTTATTGACAACGCGTCCCCGAGCGGTAATGAACATCAGAACGCCCCCCCCCCCCCCCCTACCACCACACACACACAAACAGACACCCTCTTTAACCTCTCTTAATTATACAAACTATATATCTGTGTCCGCCACATCCCCTCATCCTCCTCATCTTATTCACAGTGCCTCTCGTTGTTCTCTTCCTCCTGGTGGTGTTCTGGTTTATCTGTCTAACCTCAAAAAGATAAACCCAACCACCCCTTCCATGTCCTGACTGATGCCAAGCTGAAGGTCCTAGGACGAGGAGATAGGATATCTATACAAATTCAATGTTCTTCACCTCCCCTCACATGTCCACCTGTGCTCGTGAAACACTTTGGGTCTGTATCTCTACTTCCTGGCTTTTTTTTTTCTTTCTAGTTTGTTTGACCTCCCTCCTTACAAACTCGAGGATGGCCTTTCCACAACAAACAGACAAGGCAGACTGGGATCCTAACTTTCTGACAGCCAGCACACGGCCCAGCCAGCCAGCCAGCACACGGCCCAGCCAGCCAGCCAGCCAGCCAGTGTTCCACTCCCCATCCTCCCCCCAGCACCTGGTGGTTCTCCATCACTGACAAGGCTAACTTGCAGAGCTCAGCTGAGCCTCTGTGATTTATATAAGTTATTATAGCCCATTACGGAACAAAAACTCGACACAAACCCACTTCGACAGCATAGTCGAAACAAACAATGGGAGCGCGGTGGCCGGGGCGAGTGTGGCGCTGGTGGAAGTCCGGCACGTCCTCCTTATTTCCTCCTCCGCCACACATTGTCTTTAATCTAATTCTACACATGGTTTTGTTTCAGCGGGAATCAAAAGCCCCCATGTTAACAAACCAGAACAGATCTCCCTCTAATCCACCAGCACAAAAGATGGATGCCTTCGACGCTCCAGTGTAAAAAATAAAAAAAAGAAAAGAAGAAAAATAAATAAATTCTCATGCCTAGAATTATTTCTCATTTGCATATAAAATGCTTGCTGGAGGTAAGGGCATACATTAAAGCATTTTTTGTTGTTGTTGTTGTCGTCGTAAATAAGTTCATATAATTGTGCTGCGTATTATGCTGTGGAAGGCTCTATTCTCCAAGAGCAACTCCGCTCAAGTCTTCAGCTGTTGCTGCCGGCCATCCGAGCTGCTGTTTGCAACTGATAGTGGGGGATGAAATGATCAACAGCATGTCTGGAACACACGTGGGCCCGAGACGAGGCTTCTATGGCTGCCAGACAATATGTGAGATTCGTGACCTTCTGAGGACTGTGACCTCCATCGGACTACAGTGAGACAACCCAAGAGGGAGGCCACAAGGCCTGTCTCACGCTCCATGTTGGCAAAGGTTCTCACAAGAAACAGGAAAACACCTTGGTGGCGTTACAAGATGAAGAAAATGAGATAAGTGAATTGGTTTAGAAAGCACCAAGCACATTCCACACAAATCAAACAAGGGAGCTGTCAACAGCGAGTGTTTCCGTGTCGATCTATCAGACCTACAGCACAAGACAATCCTCTCCTAGCCGATGACACACACGTTGCATTATTATACACTTGATGACGGGTGAGAATAGTCAGATGAACATCAATAAGCTTGGCGAAGCCATTCGGGGCGTGGGCCCCTTCTCATGTCAACTGTCATGTGATGGATGGAGCAGGGCGTTTGCCCGATCAGATGAATTCTGGGGCTAAGGAATGCTGGCCTGGTCGTTTACAGTGAGAATCAAAGAGCTTCAGAGCCCCGTAATGGGAGCACGATGCAGTCCTCAGGAACGTGTGGATTCTACCCAAAACCGCAGTCAGAGGAATTAGTCAGTACTAATGTGGTTGCTCCTCTGCATCAAAAACCCTAAGAGGTTAGTCACCAACAACAGCACGGGTAAGATCTGCCACCCTGCATGCCTGTGCAGGAGGTCTGATTTGCACAACGTTCATCGCCTACACGGTAATGATGGGAACTGGAGTAGTACATCTGTTTGTGACAGACACCCAAGGCTAAATAAGCAGGTCTGGATCAAAACAAATTTCATTCGAATTCCGTCTCCAGGTGAACAGAGGTGAACGTCAAAATCTGACGTCGACGCGGTACACGACCTGGCTCGACTTGCCAGGGCTCTGCTCAGGTCGGCCCCGGGGGCCCATCCATCCACCGCACACCTGTGCGTGGAGGTGAAGCTCTGCTCCATCTCCCACTCGGTATTCTGCGCCCTAGTGGCTGGGGTGGGTACTATCCCTCTGCGGTGAACTGAGCATGTACTCTGACTGCACACATGAAGGCCTTCACTGGCGCTTTTATCCAGAGGCGTATTAGCCCATTCACCAGAGTGAGTGCCAAGCCTCAAAGGTGTGCTCATATCATACGTGTGCAGCCCTGTCAACTGCACACACACATTAGCATGTTGTCATGGGTGTGTGAGCGAGGAAGCGGAGGCATAATGAGGACTGATGGCTTATGCATGCTGCATATTCCAGGAGGGTGTTTTTCTGACAGCTTCGGGAGGCGATAAAGTAATAACTAATAATGTGCAGATAACGCCTGGCTGTATGACAACTGTGCCAAGCACTGGGAGTGTGTCTTTGTGAGAGTGTCTTTGTGTCAGCATGTGTGTGTGCGTGTGTGTGTGTGTGTGTGTGTATGTGTGAAACAGAGCCAGAGAGGGGAGAAAGATGGAGGAAGGGGGTGTGGGGTGTGGGGGTGTCTCTTCCTTTCAAGTTTCAAACACAACCTGCAGTGAATGTTTCAAACCTAATTCGCCGCCTCCAATAAACACAGACGCAGAAAGAGAATATATAAACTGTTAAACAATCACTCACTTTGAGGAGAAAAAAGACGATAACCAACAAAAAAAACATAGAGAGAACGAAGGTAGTTGGCTGCTCTTTTACCGTCAAACTATAAACAGAAATTGAAATAAGGAGTGTTGAGGTACAGTCGGGGTGCACGCACGCACGCACACACACACACACACACACACACACACACAAAGGAAGTCTGCAGAAGTGAGTGATCCTTCTCAGGTCCTTCTAACGCGGAGACTCCTCCATAAACCATAGAGCTGTTGAAGGACAGAGGAGCATCTGGCTGTGACAGAAGTCCCCACTCCAGCATTCCCACAGCATTCGGCAGCACTGTACCCTACAGCGGGCCCGTCCTCAAAGCCAGCCGCTCCTGACAGGGACTTGAGCCTTGTGATAAAACAGACAATCCCCACAGAGACGGCATGGAGGCACGGCAGAGCTCTGAGTACACCGGAGTCTGCCTGGGGGGGACTGGAGGGGCTGGGAGCCAGTGAGGAGGAGGAGGAGCCAGGGGCCGGAACCACAGACCCTGGTAGGATCAGGGGGAGGGGGGGGGGTAACACCCAGACGCTGCTATACCAAGGACGCCAACGGAGTTGGTCTGGCAGATAAAGACCCTGTGCCCCTTTAAGACATGGAATAAGCACTCCAGACCCACACGCGGGCTCCGCGCGCGCGTCGAGCCAAAGGGTTGGGTGTACGTGTTTACACTTCTACACAGGGCGGCTGACTGCTCCAGCTGGGCGATCTGCGTTGATGCAAGTTGGTTGAAGGGGCAGAGGAGTGATGGGAGCGAGCGCGAGAGAGAGAGGAAAGAGAGAGAGAGTTAGCGGCCGTGTTTAAAGTTCCCCCTCGACCACAGGTTGGGTTCTGGGTGCAGCAGGACTGATCTGTCTTTCCCTCACTTTTATTGGTTCTCTCATTAGAAGCCAGGGCATGTAACCAGAGCTAGGCCTAATGCGCGCCGTGTTTAGAGAAGCACAGAAACCATTTGGCTATAATAGCAACCTTCCTAAAAAACGAACTCCAGAAATGAAAGGAGGCCTGCCACGGAAAAGCCGGCAGCCGATTATTTTGAAAAGGTGGGGGTGGGGGGTGGGGGGGGTGACATGACCATGAAAAATCGTAAACTGCAATCGAAAATAAACCCAGGCGTGCTTTGAGCGCCGCCCACCCACCCACCTCCCGCCAGCCTCACCACCCTCTTGTTCTCTCCCCTCCTCGACTCCTCCCTCCCTCGTTTTTCCTTCTAGTTCAGTGTGTGTTGCTCACCTTCGCCTCCGCGCGCGGGGGGGGGGGGGGGGGGGGGGGACGTGTCAGAAGGTTCAGCTCAACATAAACCAGGCCTTCATTCTTCTCTGATGCAGTCACATGATAAACTGCTACCGCTGTCACTTCCCCCGTAATTTAAGACTGTTCTTCCCTCCCGGCCAGCCTCAGAACAAGCCCGCCCTGCTCAAGCCTTTCTCACCTCCAGTGAAGAGAATCACCCACAGCCCTGTTCCCCACTCAAACCTTCAAAGGTTTTCTGACACCAACATCCACTGTTTTTGCTGTCAGGGCAGATAGCGAGACGAGGTCTGCAGGAACGTCCTCCGGTAGCCTATACTGAAACCTGGACGGCCTCGGTGCTAGTCCCATAACTGGGACCCAACAACAAACACTGCTGGTTCCCACAGCTGACAGAAAGGATTGTGGAGGGTCAGGGGTTGCCTGGGTGCAGGCCCATCCCAGAACTGGATGTCCATGGCTGGGGGGGACAGGTCGAGAGAGCCTGGGCCACCCTGTTACGAGCAGCAGAGGCCTGGGGGTATGGATGAGGGTAGGGGAAGCAGTGACAGGCCCCACATCATTCCTAACCCTGTGGAGCTCAGCTGGGCTCCCCTGAGGGCTCCTGGGGAGAGAGGAACGCAGCAGGACACCTGTGTCTGCAGCAGTAATTTGTCTTCTCCCATGTTCAGGGTGTTTTATGAGAGGCAGAGGACAAGGTGAAACAGCGAACAAAACAAGCACACGTCCCCGTTCAGGATATCGTACCCTCTCCTCAGTGAACTCATCACGCACAGAGAAAATGAGAATGACACGTTCATGTTCCTAATCCTAAATGAACGTTGTTCCTAAATTTGTAATACTTGGTTGAGACTGGGATCGATTTCAACGAATGTGTCCTACTTCTTATTGAGTCGCTGCAGACAGACAGTCAAATGGAACTAAAGTTACAGTCAGCTGAAGAACTTTCTTGTTGTCGTTATGTGTGTGCATGGATGAGTGTGTATTTGTGCGAACACCAACATACGTGCGCTTGCACACGTCTGTGTGTGTTTCTGCGAGCATGTGTGTGTGTGTGTGTGTGTGTGTGTACGGCTGGGGGACATGGGTGTTCCCAGCCACTCGATCTGAGACAGGGGTATTAGGCAGGGTGCCTCCCAGAGGCAGTAACTAACACAGGCACTGAGAAGCCTTCATCAGCGGGCCCGGCTTTCAAAGGCTGCTTCCCCTGCCCCATTCAAAGCTATCAGCCCAGTTAGGGTCTGCCCAGCCAGCCCAAATCCCTTCATGGCTATCAGCAGAACCCTGAGCCGGGCCTGCCAGGGGCAGGGCTTTCCAGTCACACAGGGATCGGGGTGGGACTCACTCATAAGGGATTGTGAAAGGCCGTGACACACGCTTATTCACAGCCCAGTGCCCCCGCCCCCTCGAGTAAAAAAATATATGTGGGTGCGTGTGTATATTATTAAATAAGTAATAGAGATAGGGGCTTTGAGAAGACACCCTGCTATGAATCAGGCCTGACTTTCTCTCACACACACACACACACAGTCTGTTAACACACCCTGGTGCGTAGGGCTTGGACATACATGCATGCACCCATGCACGCGCACACTGAGTTGATATCCACCATGCCAGATTTGTACTTGCAGCATTATTCAGAAGCCACTTCCTTCAGATTGCCAATAGCCATTGCTCTCCCGTTGGGGGTGGGGGGTTGTGGGCCTGGGTGTAAACTGAAGTTGGGCTCTGACTCCCAGAACTCCAGGCAAGTGGCAAGGCCAACGAGGGTTTGTCTGCTTGGCCTAAAGTCAGCTCCCTCCGTCTGGTCTGACCAGGCTGACATCAATCTTAGGGAAGATGCATGCATTGCAAGGCAATGAAAAGCAAACAGAATTATAGTTATGAAAACACAGTCATGCGTTATGCAGTCAAGCGCCTTTAGTTTCAGCTGTTGACTCGGGGCGGAACATTGAAGTGAAATTCTAAATAAGGTTGAGTTCCAGCTGTGATCTTTTAGACGGCATTTTGATGTGTGTGAAAGCTGGGAAACTCAAGCCATTTTTGGGGGGTGTTTAACTCTGTGCTGGTTTAGGTTTGAGCCAGCCAGAGAGAAAAGCCCAGCATGGAACAACGTTGTATTGAAACCAGAAAGATGCGTTGGGTAGAACGACAGTGGGGGGGGGAGGGGGGGATGTCAGAGTGCCCTCTTATCAGCAGTCAAAAGAGGGAGAGCGAGGCTCCCCTGTTTGTGTCTCACCTCTGTGGGATGAACACCCACCAAAAGCTGGGTTTGAGAGACGGAGCCTGAAATCTAAGCAGGCATCGGTAACGTAATGAATACAAGAGTGTTATCTCAAATCTAAAGCGTTTTGTTTTGTGGCTAAAACATCCGATTTTTTTGCATTTTACTGCCTATTTCCATCACCTATATAGAATTGTTGAAAAACAAAGGGTTTTGTCTCTGAGATGGACATTTCTAACAAAGTGGAAACATCTCAAACCCAGATTAAACCCAAAACACAGGAGGAGCCATCAGAGCAAATCATTTAATTGGGAGAGTAATAAGACAAAGTGTTTGAACACAATCTGGCTTCCTTTAACCAGTCATGACCTGACCAGATTAGTCTGAGCTGATTTCTGATGTGGTTGTCTGTAATTGTGCATACATGTGTGTGTGTGTGTCTGGTATTAACCCCCCCCCCCCCACATACACACACACACACACACACACACCCAAGGTCTCCCTTCAGCAGCCAGCAGCCACGCCCTGGGCTGATCTTCCAGGCTGGTTGTGGAGGCCTAGGGTCTCAGCCTGCATCTGCCAGTCTGCCAGCCCTCAGCCCTCCTAATTACTCCAGCTACTCCTCCAGCTCTGGACTTAATCTGCACAGGCCGTGGCCCTGCACTCAACTCCCCTTTTCCAGTGCGCGTGTGTGTGAGTGTGTGTGTGGACCCACCACCATCAGTCAGGAGTAAACAGAGGCCACCTTGACCCAAAACAGGAAGAGCAGCCAGCAAAAGGGCAAGGATGGGGAGCTGTGTGTGTGTGTGTATGTGTGTGTGGGGCGGGTTACTGACTAACTTAGAAAACATCTGATAAGATTGTTTGGGATGATCTGTACTCTAGAGGTGTGTGTGTGTGTGTGTGTGTATGTGAGTGTGTGTGTGTGTATGTGTGTGTATGTGTGTGTATGGGGGGGGTATTGGGAGGCAGGGCCTATTGAGTGCGAGCTATCTTGCCCTGGCACTTAATCAAAGGGATTAGGGCTTGGGAAGCCAAGCCCACAGGTTATCCTCCAGGAAGCATACCAAGTAGTTATCAAAAACACCCCAGTTCAAAGCAGCTCAATTTTCCTATATTAGAAGTGTTTTGGCCCGCGCCTGGGGCTTGTTTCTAGGTAGAGGACTGTGTCAGAGATGTTTGTACTTGCAATTTTGCGAGACAAGACAGAGAGGAAGACGTGGGGGGGGGGGGGGGGGGTGATAAGGGCGAGGGGGAGCATGCGCTTAAGTGGAAGCCCGAGCCAATCACTTTAACGCAGTTCGATCAATCACTCCCATAGCCCCTGCCCCGGTCTCAGGGAAACCCGATATGTCGGAGTGTCCGACTTTCACACAACTCTCTCTCTCAGACTGAGGGGGTGGGAGAAGGGGGGGGGGAGGGGGCAAGACGTCAGAGCAGGTACTAGTTAGTTCAATTCAGTGATATGCGGATGTCAGAAGGGGTCTTTTCATATGCTAGATCAACCTGTTTACCGTTGCAGGACTTTAAAAGCATTCCATTAGTCTTTGTATCTGGGACAGGAGTAACTTTTTAAACTCCAGTCTGTCTGTACTGTAATTCTCACTGTAAGGAGAGAGAGAGAGAGAGAGAGAGAGAGAGAGAGAGAGAGAGAGAGAGAGAGAGAGAGAGAGAGAGAGAGAGAGAGAGAGAGAGAGAGAGAGAGAGAGAGAGAGAGAGAGAATCCCACCATGGCTACCGACGGTGGACAGGGGCTCCAGGGTTCTGAACACAAGCACACAAGGATTGTGGGAAAAGCGGTTTACACGCCTGTGAGGTATGCCAGGGGATCAGCGTGACGTGTGGTGTGAGATCTCCTTTGACGTTTTTTTCCCGAACGCGCCGGCTGGTGCGTGTGAGGGCTGGAACGCGTGTGAGGAGTTTGAAAGTGAGTCACTGCGACAGGCTTCTTCGGGAAGGTGCTGAGGCCTCTTGAAACCGGTGGGCCCACATACAGGCAGCTCTCTATAGTGGGAACACACAGTTACAGTGAGAGCAGAGGGTGGGGAGGGGGGGGGGGCACGGTAACTCAAGCTGGAGAGGGCAGACAGAGGGGATTACACCAGGTCAACTGATCTGTTCATAATGATAAACCCAAGCTTCCACAGGCCTACCTGTGTGCTAACCGTCATAGGTGGAAGGACATGACCATCAAATGATGATTCAAACACCTATGGCTGAATCCATGGGGGCATGAAGTCTTGCCACCTGACTGTAATGGGCCACAGATTAATGACATGAAAGAGGGGATTTAGCCTATCAAGGGCTATGTTCAGGGTTTACCCATCCCTAATGGGGAAATTAGCCCGACTCCATACAGTGACTTTGGCTGGGGGTAGAGAGGATAGACCAACCTGCCAGGATTGCGGTATGGCTTCAATAGACAGACCCATCTGTGTGGAGTTAGCCCCAGTGGAAACAGATGCGGTTTTAATTGTATTTTGGTCTAAATTGCAAAATAGCTACTTGGGGAAAGAAGCTAAAATAACATACAAACAACAGCAACTATGATAGCGAGTGGGGCTGGAATGAAATGAGTAAGAGATCAAAAACACCGGGGCTTACAAATTCAACCGGGCTCTTTGAAAGAGGATCCCCTAACATTACTGCTGGGTATTGATTTACTTTGCAATTTCGTGTCTCTCTCCCTTTCCAGCTCGCCCCAATCTCGGTCTAGCAGGAGGTCCTGCAAATAGCACTCATCTGATTTTTCCAAAACATAAAAGATTGATACCTTGATTCTTTACAGACCAAAGATAATAGAAGGAAGGCTTAGATTGGTATTTGGAGAAAAGCTGAAGAAAAAAAAAAACAGTCTAACAGGCTAAATTAGATAGCCAGGCCCAGAGGTTACTTTAATAAAAGATAATGTGAAAATATCAGATGATACATGGTATCAGGTGTACGTGATGGAAAAAATCTGTATCTAAAAACAAGGCCCATGCCTATTGTTCACATACAAATATAATTCCCTATTTGCGTAAACCATCGATGCTTTACAAACACACACATGAAGAGAGAGAGATTGCATACGGGTATTCATATGTCACAAATCTGGCAACAGAAATGGGGTGCACCACCGTGACCATCCTCACAGTGAAAGGTGAGACCGCTCTCCAAGCCGTAAAGTAACAATAACTTCAAGCCACCACGATATATTTTCACAACTGTCTTCAGACTATCAGATGAGGCTATCCAAAACACACACTGCACAGTTTTTATCCACAGATAAAATAAATAAATAAAGAACTATAAGTCATTCTTTTTCATACGTTTCAGTCCAAATCACATCAAGGTATAAACAGCAAACTCAGAGCACATCTCCTATTCTTTTTCAAAGCAGCTCCCTCTCCTCCATTTCAAATACCTCAGGGTTACGGGTCATAATGCTCCATTCAGCCATCGGAACATTTATTCAGGCATCCTACAGTAAATGGGAGAGATTCAACTTCAAATGCCTCTATTCCCCAAACTGGCTCTTTGTCTATTCTCTGTGGTGGATGTGTGCTTTTGGATTACAAAGTAACAAACTATGTCTCTACTCTTTGCCTAGCCTTTTTTTTCTTCACCTTTTTTTGCATACCAAACACCCAAATAATTGAGGCAGGAGAGCAGCGTGTGCCTTTTCATATCCACACATCAAGGTGACCCTATAATCATGACTTACGGGTGGAGTAATGACCATACGTGTCAAAAGAAATCATATTACAGTTGGTTTATGTTGCGACTCACAACTCACAGTCCATTAAAGGGGTAGTAAACGAGTTATAAAGCCGTTACAAGCCCCTGAGGCCAACGAGGGCAGAGAGGAGCTGTTTACGAGATAACGTTTATTACAGCGCAGGCCTTATCATTATGGGCCATGGAGACAGCTAGCTAGCTAATGCACACGCACTGTAAACAGCACTGGCCAATGCTAACGCTAAGCTAATGGAGAGCTATGGCTGGCCATGACAATGTCAGGTGCTCCTGCCTCCCCCACCAAATCCCTTGGCCTATTATAAAGGTCAGGGAGGTAATGAGGAGGACTGGTGACAGGCTGAAAGAGGGGGGTGGGTAGCTAGCATATGTGTGGTTAATATTGCATCCCTCCACCATGTCCTGTCTACTGGCGCTACGCTAGCAGGTAAGGGACAGGAGTGCCTTGACCCAAGGGCCCAAAGGCACCCCCGGGAAGATAAATATAGAGTGGCAAAAGAGCCTTGCTGTCTTAACTGACACATCCAATCACACGCTCATCCCCTGCCGCCATTCTCCACACCCGGGGAAGGCCAAGGAGACACGCTAGCTCTGCGATGGCACTTCCCAGCGTTTTCCGGGCGCTTATTCCTCAAAGTAAACATGGATAGCAGAACAATTATGGTTTTTATCCTCTTCGACCAACATCCCTCTGTCCCACTGCAGCGGCGCAACACAATATAAACATAAACAGTCTTGACTCATTTTTTGCATTTTGAGGGCGAAGACGAGATTGGTATTAAGCCCCTCCGCTGGTATTCCATTTGCATATGAGAACGTTTGAAAAGGCTTGTCTATAATACATAAGGGCCTTTTAGGCTGTGTTTACTGCTACACTATTTCCCTCCCACTGACAATCCAGGCACGGTTTTGCTTCATTTTGTGAGACATGCCAGTTGTGAATTATTCAGTCACTCATCTCTGGCAGAGCATCTCATTTAAACACACACACGCTAGTACACAGAAACACACACACTCTTGCACACAGTGGTGTACACAGATGCAACAACAGCACCGGCGCGTGTCCCTTTGGAGTGAAAGGGGGGAAAGGAATCCTGTTATGAGGCCGTCAGAACCTGCACGCTGCTTGTTCCTCCAAGCCCAGCCCCTTTGTCAGGGGGAATCAGAGGTGCGTTGGCCCATTTAGAGGTGATGTACCCGGGTGTTCATTAATGGGCCCCTGGCCCGCGTCATGGGCTGCATGGAGTAAACACGGCGCAGGTTTTTTCCCCCCGGCGTGCGCAGAAAACAAGCATCTCAACTGTAGCCCATGCATTATTCACCCGCGCCAATTCGTGTTTTAAACGGCGCTGAAATATACATGCGGCATATGCTAATTTGGCCCGGGTTGCTCGCACGAGCCGGCGTTCATGGAAAGACAACGCCGGAAAATGGCGTGAGGTGCGAAAAGGTGCTTCTGACGACATACAGGATGAAAGAGTGTGTGTGAAGGAAGAGAAAGGGGGGTGGGGAGAGAGAAGGATTGTGTGTGTGTGTGTGTGTGTGGGGGGGGGGTTGGACAGGGAGAACAGATTTGCGAGTGTCAGGGTTTATAAAAGGCGGGTGGGAGGATATGTCTTTATCCAGCGTTGGGACCCCCCCCACCCCTCTGTGTGTGTGGGTTCTTGGCCAGGGAGCTGGCCCAGCCAAATTCCCAGCAGTGAGTCTTTAACAGGGCCTTCCTGCAGTGCAGCCGGCCTGTTCCCTCCTGCTGGAACAGCGTCCCAGCTGACGCCCCCCTCGCCCTGCCAACGCGCCCCGCACCTCCGACCCGCAATCTGCTGCTCCCCGCTCCTGACAGCTCCGACGCAGAGAGATGGAGGAGAGGAGGAATGAGGACGGAGGGCGGAGAGATGCCACCGTGTTCAACCTTCCTCAGGAAGAGATCTCTGTAGAGATCGAGTGAAAGAGATGGAGTGGGTGTCCATGTGCACATATGTGTGTGTGGCTTATACTGCAGCAGGAGGCCTGGCTGTGCCATGCCATGCCCGGGCAGGATCTGGTGCTGATAGTACACAGAACCTGGTACCCAGTGTGCCTAGGCTGCTAGCCTGCCACACGTCTGGGCCAGTCTAATTACTGGAGAACAGCATGCTCCAGGCTGGGCCTCCAAATGGCACCATATGTTTTCCCAGACTAACCAGCTGAATAAATTGCATTTACCCATTCAGGATGCGCCCCTGCTCTGTGTCTGGAAATCAGTCACTAACACTCTTATAAAAGCACAAAGACCCCCCTCCGGTTCATAAAGCTCAGCTGTGCGTCAGTTTAGCCTTGCGTTCCCCAAGCCGCCTTTCCTGCACTGTGTAACCCTTTCCCAGGTCTTTCGTACAGTCTGTAACCAACAAACAGAGCTGGACACACTTCCTTATGGCGGTTCAGCCGAGGCGTCACTCAGAACACAGATAAACCCACGGTCACAATGTTGAGGTGTGGTCATGGTCTATTCATCTCTACTGTGACAGCACAGCGACTGATGTGTAAGGTTAGGGCGAGGTCACATGAGGAGGGTCAACGATGGCTGAACGGCCTCACCTCATCTCGCTGACCACTATTTCACAACCGCATCTTCACTGATTGTCTCATCACTGATAAAAATATATAACAATTAAATTGAAAAAACATTATTTTTTTTAGGGTTATCGGAATGCTTGCCTCATTTGCTATGCAACCTCTTTTGAGGAAAAGCTCTAGGAAGCTTAGTGAGATGTGCCATCGAATAACATCGCTTTGTAAAGAAAAGCAGGCTTTGCGGCGACACACAGAGATGACTATCAAGGTGAAAAAAAAAAAAAAAAGAGAGAATGGAAATGAATCTGGACCTTAATTAGTGTGACAAGGTTGAGAAAACAGATAAGACACCGCTGCAGGCGGCAGGCCTTGTACATGCCCCCCCACCACACACACACACACACACACACACACACACACACACCCACACACACACAGAGTGTGATAATCAAATGTTTAATCAGACTGCTACACAGCATAATGATGCAGTTTTAAGCCTATCTGATGCTACTGGCCATTTTACAGCCTTCAAAGTTCTGAGTGTTTGTGTCAGTGTGTGTGCATGCATGTGCGTGTGTGTGTGTGTTTGTGTGTGTGGGGGGGTGATAAACATACTTTTTAGTAAAAAAAAAGTGCAATTTCTTAGTAGTTCTTTAGTCAAAGCATATGGAAGAGTAATATTAAAGCTGGCTGGACAGGACAGTCTTGGAGGAAAATGTGTACAGGTTAAAGTTGAGGACATCCAAACAGCCAGCTTCAGATTTACAACCTGGGAGCTGCAAGAGGAAAATGTGTGTGTGCGAAGGTTTTCTGGTGTTTTTGTCCACATAACATCACATGTCGAAACATGGCAGGCCAAGCTATACACCATAAATCTAATGTCCCACACAGCGACTATACATACCTCACATAACACACTCTCTACGCTACCAACAGACAGTTCTGGTTACCGGATACACACTGACTGATGCAACGCACCATGCACCTGGCGTTGTCACACCTGCTGGTTAGCACATGGCAATCACATGAATCAGTCTTCTTGCTTACACCCACACTCGTTTCCACAGAAACCAGCTCTTACTCAACGTACAGGTGCCAGTGTGTACGTGCTTCCCAGAGTGGAACTGTGTGTAGGTGGGCCTCCTGGTGCAGGAAGGCCTCCTGGTGCAGGTAGGGCTCCTGGTGCAGGAACATTATCGTTAGCTGCACCTCCAGTCATCCGGCCGTCAAACTCCTGAAGTTTGGAGGTGGAGATGAGTTGGACTACAGGTGGGAAGCTGACAACCTGGTGAGCTGGTTTAGCTAGAACAACTTAGAGCTCAATGCTCTTAAGACAGTGGAGATTGTTGTGGACTTTAGAAAGAATACAGCCCCACTCACCCCCATAACCCTGTGCAACTCCCCAGTCAACACTGTGGAGTCCTTCTGCTTCCTGGGCACTATCCTCTCCCAGGACCTCTAGTGGGAACTGAGAATCAGCTCCCTCATCAAGAAAGCACAACAGAGGATGTACTTCCTGCGGCAGCTGAAGAAATTCAACCTGCCAAAGACAATGATGTTGCACTTCTACACAGCCATCATTGAGTCCATCCTCACTTCTTCTATCACTATCTGGTACGCTGCTGCCACTGCCAAGGACAAGAGCAGACTGCAGCGTATCATCCGCACTGCTGAGAAGGTGATTGGCTGCAATCTTACCCTACCCTCGAGGACCTGCACACCTCAAGGACCCTGAGGCGAGCGAGGAAGATTGTGGCCGACTCCTCCCACCCTGGACACTCCCTGTTTCAGCTACTCCCCTCCGGCAGAAGGCTGCGTTCCATCAGGACCAAAACCTCCCGCCACAAGAACAGTTTCTTTCCTTTCGCTGCTAGCCTTTTTAACAAGGCCCCAACCTGACACTGACACTCTGTCACTTACCTTATACACTCTGTCACTTTAACATATTCAGTATTATTTGTATTCTATATTATTTAATTTGTTATTTTATATATATTGTAACTTTATTTTATATTATTTTGTATATTTGTATTTTATATTGTATTGTATACCTCTGCCAGTAGTATATTTTATTCTGTTGTACATTTTCTACATTTTCTTTTTGTTCATTATGTTTAAATGTTCACTGTTGGCAGCTGCCCACCAAAGTAAATTCCTTGACGTGTAACCATGTACTTTGCGATTAAACTCAATTCTGATTCTGATCCTGGTGCAGGAAGGCCTCCTGGTGCAGGAAGGCCTCCTGGTGCAGGTCTGACCTCTGCCAGCAGGATTGTGAGCAGAACCTCCAGCTGGATAAGTCATGACCTCACTGTGAAGCTGTGTTGACCTGCCCTTGTCCGCGCTCTGCGACGTGCCCTGACTGGGAAACTGCCTGATGGAACAAAGTACTGAACAGAGACACTCCTCTTTGTATAATAGTTTTCCCCTTGGAGAGGGGACCGACTGCGCTCTCGGTGTTTCGAATCAAACACTCAAAAGCACCCGTTTTCTGTTCGAACGTAGCACTACTGTAAAACCAGGTACCAGTGGTCTTCTAGGCAAGGTAGAACAGAAAGCTCCCATCTGTGACAAGAGGTCTCTGGAAGTCAATGTTAACCCCAATCAGCCCCTGGGGGTGTGGGTGACGAGCACTTCATCCTCCTGTAATATAAATGACGCTGTTAGCCCCAGTCTTGCAGGTGAGACGATCTGCTACGACAATGATTCTATTGCCAGGATGCCAGGATGCCTGTGAAAACCAAATGCTGCTGTCAGCCCAGGGCTTTAATTAGCTTGGCACGCACGCCACTTATAATCACCTGTCATTACCAGGCCTGACTGCATCTGCTTACGCGTCTGTCAGTGGCGACAGGACATGTGTGTAGGGTACGAGTGTGTGTGTGTGTGTGTGTGTGAGTGAGTGAGTGAGAGTGGAATAAGGTTTAACTATCTTGGCCTCCAGACACAAAGGGCCAATGTAAGCACACACACAAACACTCACACTTACACACACACACGTGCAAGCACACACACAAACAAGGATGATGGACAGTGTAACTTAAACAGAGGAGAGGCAGGGCGGTTTTCCTCCCAGATACTGATTCATAGTCCAGGCTCAGGGTGCTTGTTTGTCTACATTTGTTTACTAGTTGGTTATATAATCATGCAACCACGAGTAAGCGTACCAATTAAAACCCTCAAACCCATGTTAGCAGAATCGTAGGTTTGAATCAGTGTTGAGGGGTTGGCAGTGTTTGGGGTTGGGCTGGTGGTGGGGGTGAGGGGGGCGGGGGGGGGGGGGGGGGGGACAAGGCTGAGCTGTGTCAGGCTGTATTGTGAGTCTGGCTACACCTGAGGGGGAATACATCACATTGTGATTTCATGAGGACGTCAGAGGAGAGGAGGAGAGAGAGAGAGCCAGCCTCTTCCAAGAGGAAACCGGCGCCCCAAGAACCTCAGTCCCCCAAAACTGCAGAAAAGCGAATTTAAAAGAAGGAAGACCCCCCTCCCTCCCCCTGACATAGCTGTGGCTACCTCCAGGGCTGGGCCGGGGAAGGGGGGAGAAGGGAAGGTGGGAGGGGGGTAAGTAGGGGAGGATGGGGGGCCTCCGGGCACTACCCCCCCCCCCCCCCATCGGTCTTCTTCATCTTCATCTCTCTCTCTGTTTCTAGGCTCGGGGACGGACCTCAGGCTGTGTACTTACGGGGGTGGATGGGCCAGCAGCTATAGAGGTGTGTCTGTGTGTGTTGTGCATGTGTAAATGTGTGTATGTCCAAGTATCTTTGCATTGAGTCGAGTCCCATTTGACATGTACAAAGACAGTAGTACTACTTCCTAAATCTGCACAAGACATCTCGCTCTGCATATCTGGAAAACAGTACTCGAAACTGTACTGTGCCCATGTCACCCCACTGTAAGTATCTGAGCGCCAGACATTCTGCCACAGCGTCAGTTTACCTAATACCCTGCCAGCCCATATGTACGCCACAATAGGCTCTAGCTGTTTCCCTATTCATCCTGAAAAGTTCCCATTCAACGCAAGAACCAGGCCTTGACATTGTGCAGCTTCTTCAGCATCTGTCTGGGGCTTGTGTGTCTACACTAATTACAAATATCTGCAGTAATCCACAGGCGATAAGAGACTCATTACTCCAGGAGACATTTATCACTGTGGGATTGATGACCCATTTGGGTAGGCAGCCTTTGTACGAAGGAAGTGAAAGCCAGCGATATCTCTCTATCCTACATCTGTACCCAAGCCATCCATTTGTCAGGAGGAGCGGTAGTTAGAATTGTAATTAACAGCTCAAGAGTTCGGCCCTAATAGAATTCGCCGGGAAAAAAACTGTGGATTGACTCGGAGGAGGAGAAGGGGGCTGAAAAAGTGCCTCTTTTTATGTCCACTCGCTTAATTGCGGCGCTGAGTGGGACGGCCGCTGAGAGGCTTGTGCTGGGCGCTGCTGGAGGCTGACAGGCCAGAGCTCCAGCTCTGAGGCACGGGGATGTGCTGAAGCACTACTCAGACACAACGGGGACATGTGGTACACACACACACACACACACACACGAATAGAGACTAACGTACACATCTTCAAATACTGTCAATGTATACAAATGTGCCCCCCCCCCCGTCCCCCTCAAAAACAACTTTCATCTCTCTCTCTCTCTCTCTCTCTCTCTCTCTCTCTCTCTCTCTCTCTCTCTCTCTCTCTCTCTCTCTCTCTCTCTCTCTCTCTCTCTCTCTCTCTCTCTCTCTCTCTCTCTCTCTCTCTCTCTCTCTCTCTCTCTCTCTCTCTCTCTCTCTCTCTCTCTCTCTCTCTCTCTCTCTCTCTCTCTCTCTCTCTCTCTCTCTCTCACGCACGCACACACACACGCAGGATGGCAGATGATCACAGTGGGTGAGGAGTAAAGGTCTGCCCACCTGCCTGCCGTGTCCCAGGCTTGCTGCAGTAATGAACAGAGACAGCTTGGGGACCGCCCGCACACTTGCCCCCACAGTCCGCCCCCCCTCCCCCCCCCTCCCACCAGCGCTGTGGGGGCCAAGCTGGGGGGGCCAGGGGTGACAGGGACGCAGGAGATGTTCCACTCAATGACAGGCAGGTCCTACCCGTCTACCCCACCGATCCCCCACACACACACCTCCACACCCGTTTACACACACACACACACACACACACACACAGATACACTCATACCCATGCATACAGACACACACAGACATATGCTTACACACACACACACACACACACACCCTGACCCTCAGTAATTCCTTCTCCACGCGGTGGTTGACAGGAGCAGCTGCAGCCGCTACGGCAGACAGATGAAATTTTCATAACTATCTCCTCCAACTTACGTCTTCACCTTCAGGGTAATTTATGACCCTCCCGCCAGCCTTGAAGACACAATATGCTTGCCATGAAATGAGGTGTTCCAACGGTGTAGGTTATAATTAACAGAGGTGGAGGGAGGTGTGTGTGTGTAGGTGTGTGTAGGTGTGTGTGTGGATGTTGGCACACAGTGCGAGTGTCCAGGTTCGGGTGTGTGTGTGTCGGTGTGTGTGCCTCGCACGTCACATCAGCGCGCTCGGCGATACAAAGGACTAATTACACTGAGCCGTCCTTCTGCGTCGTACGAGAGAAAGCCACAACATGAACACGGTCATTTTGAAGAGTGTGTTCAGCGAAAGTAATAAGCTTGCTGAGGTAAGCCCGAGACATCGGCGGGAAACACAGAACAGATAGTGTGTTCCGTGGGACTGGCGTAACAGAGCCCATAATCCCCGGGTTCTTGTTCCTGGGTTGATACGGCGCGCTCCTCCCGTCAGCCACGCCGCGCTCGTCGGTTCCGACCAGAAAGTATGTCCTGGTTCCTCTTACAGGCACTGTAAAACTAGCCTGAACCCAGAACCTCCCTCCCACTCCGCACCACGTCCCACTCCCCAGCTTGTCTCTCACAAATCCCAAATGTTGTTCCCGTGTTAAAACGCTGTCTCCCCAACAAGTGGCCCTAAATGTCTGTGGGACTTTAATGACATTTCTCACTCTCCACGCCACGTTGCATCGCCAAGCGATTACTGTGAAAAGCGTAATTATGAAATTACTGTTTCCATTAAGACCTGCAGGCAATTTAACTGAGCAACGAGTTTCTCTCTGCCGTCAAGGGCAAACTGAGAATTCGGGAGAGGGTGTTATGACAACGAATCGAGACATCTGCACAATTTCTATGTCAACGCTTCGCCACAAAAAGGAGAGGATCTGTGTATTTAAATGTCTGATTACAGTGACTGTCTCATCGCCAAGCCAGTTATGCATGTGCATGCATGCGCGTGTAGAAACATTTTTATGTGTGTATATTTGTGTTATCTGCCAAGATGAATGAGTAGCATCAGTCATCTGTTCAAAGCAAATTCCAGCCTCCCAGCCAGTGAACCAGCCAGCCAGCCAGCCAGCCAGCCGATGACAGAAAGACTCATCCTGTATGTCTGGAGAATGGAGAGTTTGGGCCATGTCTTGCAAATACGGATGATTGCTAAACACAGGGCGGTGTACAGAACTATTTGTTTTCCAGTCGTACGATCACACCTCAGAGCACCCAGGCCACGAGAGCTCTCATCGCATGCCAGTCCCACGGACCACACAGACTAATTCGAAAACTGCTTTTCGAAGCATGCACTAATTACAGGTGGGATTCTTTGATGAAAGAGGCAGATACGGTGTTCTTATTTGTTTTCTCATGCAGCGCTAGCGCAGATGATGAACAGAGAGAGAGAGAGAGAGAGAGAGAGAGAGACAGAGAGAGAGAGAGAGAGGTGGAGGAGAGGAGCAGCCTGCCCCCAGACACAGGTGTTTGCCCGCCAGCGCCGAGCAGTCAAGCGGCCCCGGGGTAGAGAGAGTCAAAGGTGCAGCCAACAAACTTTTGGCTCGCACCGCGTGCCAGGGAACACGGAAGACAAGACGGTGGCTGGCTCGGGCCGGGCGGGCGGGGGGGGGGGGGGGGGTCCTGTCTCTGAGCTGCCGCTGCTGCTCGTCTGCGGGCCGTGTTCTGATGAAGCTGTCCCCCTGCCACCGCCTCCCTGCGCTGCAACCCAGCGCCTAGCCTCCCCTACAAACGGCCGGCTGGGGCCTGCGACGCCTCCAGGCCTGCCGCTAAACAAGCCGGCTCGTACGCAAGCCAGCGACGGTCGCTGACGTTTGATGTCATATTCCTCTTTGTGCACTCGCCCCCCCTCCACCCCTCCCAAACCACTCGCGCCAGTGCAGGATGGCGGCACGGCCGGTCACAAGGACTCGGGGGGGGGGGGGCATGGTGGATATTAGACTCATGACTTGACAGAAGCACCTCCCTCTCACTTTAGAGAACAGGAGGACAGATGAGGGCCCGGCGACAGGGCGGCTGTGTGGGGAATCCCTTGTTGCTGAGGGGAGGGAGCGGCCTGTGTCTTTTACATGTAAAAGAAGGAGTCGTCTCGTTTGTGGGCCCCGCCCCACAGTATGGTGTCTCTCCCCCTGCTCTGTCAGCGGCGGCAACGCACCAGCCTGGCCTGTCTCCATCTTCATTGTGGATGCGACACGGAGCATCTTCGAATCCCCATCTGGGACGAGGGGGACGCCCTCTGCCCCCCTAAGACTCCCCCAATTCCCTCCTAGCTAGATGGAGGAAGGGGGGTGGGGGTGGGGGGGGTACCGTCAACAGGGACACAAAGGATGTGTCATCACGAGGGGGCGGGTCATGGTGGGCAGGAGTGACAACACAGGGGCAATCTAAACACCCCCTATCCATCTCTCAGCAGGGGGTGCAACCAGTGTCTTCACAAGAGCGGACAGAGAGGGGGAGAAAGAGAGAGGTTGAGCCGGGACGGAAACAGGCTCCTCCTCCTATGATGTCTCTGTGCCCTCACGTGACCCCCCTGGCCCCTGATGACAGCCCGGGCTCTTTGTTTGGGAGCGCTCTACCCCAGGTGAGGGGCCAGGCCGGGCCGGGCCGGGCCACAATGACTGGAAACAAAAGAGGGCTGGAGGCCCGGGGAGATGGTCCTCGGGGGTCAGAGGTCGAGCTAGCCGACTGAGTGATGAGTGCAGCTGCGGACGTGCGACCCTCTCTCTCTTGTCTCTCTCTCTCTCGGCCCTTTTCATGTCGTCAGGAGAATAAAGACCTTACCAGCTTCGTGCAAGCTGGAGCAGAGTCATAAACGCTGAAACAGATGTACAGTGCCAAGTACTGTTTGTGTGTGGCTATTCAGCAGTTTGACCTGACTAGCACAATAGGAAAGGGGGCCATTAAAGTACTGCCTTGCCAATGTACTCTTTACCTATAGTGCTACCCATACATATTGTACACCGTACACCTTCTTTCAAAACGTCCACGTCACCCTCATGTTCGGTTGATATAACAAGATATATTGAGGCTATGTTAGGGGGGGTCATTAAGCATTGTGTGGTCAGGAAGTGTTATCTTGTGAGGTCATGGGGTTTTCCATTGGAAGATGAACTTCCAAGACCCCAGGAACACAGTGGCTTCTTGATTTACGCCGCTGAAGACGTCCAACTGCTTCCCTGTCAAAGGTCACCTGCTGCCCCCTCTCCTAGCGCCCCAGAGAGAGGAGGAGGACAGGGGGGGCCGACACAGGCAGACCCTCCACCCGGAGTCCCACCCCCTCCTCCCCCTTGAATCATAAACACCCCCCCCGCCACCACCACCACCACCGCAACCCTCCCTAACCTCCACTCCTCCCTCTCCCCCTCCTCTCTCTTCCTTGAGAGAGGCCTACACTCTGTTAATCTTTCACTACACGCCCTTGTGTTTTACACATAGGCTCGCCCGGGAGCAGAGGACAGGAATGAAAGGCGGGTGGTGAAGAGACAGAGGGAGGGAGAGAGAAAGGGAGGGACTGGAAACAGAAGAAGAAAAAAAGGACGAGAAAAAGCCACAGAGAGGGTCCAGATGGGCACCTTCACAGTCCATTTATCAAACCCAATGTGCCCCTCCCCTCTCCTCCGCTCTCCTGTCCTAAAGCCCCATGTAATTCTGTAATCATTTTCATTATCATATAATGACCTTACAAAGCCTACAGCAGTTTGCACGGTCAGTACAAAACTCACAGCTGTTCATTCAGTGTTTGCTCGCCGGCTGTGACAATGCAGCCTTTTTTTATTGGCCAGAGACGCAACCTTTGGCTGGGCTGGGTCAGGGCGGGGTCACCTTGTACAGGAGGGTCCGAGGGCCCCGCGGGGCAGCAGGTTCAAGTGCCTGCCGATGGGTTTACGCACCGCAGTCAAGGAGTTTTTACACTGTAGATGCAGATATATGAGGTGAATCCAAATGACCTTTTTTCCACCATAACCAATCACAATCCAGAGGGCACCAGTTGGTTGTCATTTTCAGCAAGCAGAAAACAAGTGTTTTCATCTTACTTTGCCATTATGAAGAATGATTCTGCTGCCTACTGTATTTGTGGTCCAGTAGCCAGCCCGGCAGAGTGGGCCCCTGGGGAACAGAACCCAGGGACCCATGGAAACCTTAAGTAGCTTTAAGAGGAATTCACCTTACGCACCAAATCAAAAAGTAGATGAATGAGAACTCTATTGGAGCAGATTGAACGAGCAGGTCAACCTGGAAGAACAAGGCTACACATTCGTCACCCAGAGTACCCATAAGTCACTTGTGAAGACGCAGCCGGTTAGAGGGTCCATTTCTCTTCTTCTTCTTCTCTGGCCAGGGCTGAAAATATCGCCTTGGGGCGAGCTAGCAGACACAGGTTTCAAACCGCCCCTTACTTTAGCTGCGGTTTAAGAAACAAAAAGTCTGAGAAAAAAAACATAATCAATCAAGCCCTGGCTGTGTATGTTTATGTGCCTCTAGCTACAGTCATCCATCACCCTTTTCTTCTGCGTGTTTTCAACCCTTAGCGAGCATTATGAGCTTGAATGGCTTCCATGGAAACAAAAGGTGGTTTGATGAGAAAACACTGCCTGTTGCATAGGCAAAGTGAAACCTAATTAGTACCTCGATATAGAAGAATAAAATAAATAAAAAGGCTCATTTTAAAAGTTGCACTTCGGCAATTTAGCTTTTATGGAAACAAATGGTATTTGGAATAAATCAAGCAAGATTTACCTCGCCTGAAATCAAATAGACATACTCAGTCTTGTGTAACTAGATAATTACTTTTACAACTAATCACAGGGAAGCACAGTCTCTGTCTCCCCCCATGGGGATGAAGCTGCGTATTGGCCTTTATCCTCTCCATATCTCTTACCATTATCAGAGCGTCTCTCTTAACATTGTGCAAGGCCATGTGTTTAGGTTGCTCTAAACAGCGCCTGTTGACAGCCACTTCACAGACGACGAGCCAAGGGCTTTTTGTGGGAGAGAGAGACAGTATCAGTGTGCAGAGAGAGAGAGAGGGAGCAGGAGGAGTTCAAACCCATTACAGCCCTGTGTGTGGGACCACGTACTCCCCTCCCAAATCTAATCACTCGTCTCCTGCTGAGGAAATAAACTGCTGTCTGCAGGTCGGACAAGGACCACGCATTTCCTGTCCTGGCCATTGTCATTGGAGGGATGAGGCCAGGCCTAGGGCTGGGGGCTGAGGCTGAAGCTGAGGTTAGGTCTAGGTCTGAGGCTGGGTTGAAGTTGGGGCTGGGGCTGACCTGGTTTGAGAGTTGGACAGGGAGATTTGAGAGGTGGCTTGGGTGCAAGTGGGGGGTGTAGACGAAGTAAGATGGTTCCTAGCTTTCAGCACCTGCGCTAGGAATGCACGGAGCCGCCCTCCATCAGGGTTGTGAGACTGGAGGCGTCAGCACTGCCCGGTGAGGTGTGTGGAAACAGTATGTTTACAAGGATCATCTGGTCTGGGCGTGACTGGCGGGTCAACTGGAGGGGACACATCAAAAACCTGGGGGGCCACAGGGTTAGGGGCACTGGGGGGTTGAGGGGAGGTGTGTGTAGGTGGGGGGGGGGGGGGGTTCCAAGGAAGCAGAAGTTAGCTTAATGCCTTTTTGGACAAATGTCCCATGTTGTGTGTCTGTGTGCAGCGTGTGCCTTTTGCCTCCAGGCGCTCTGGGCTCCTACCAGCGTGCTGGGAGGCAGTCAGCAGACCAGCGAGGCACGGGGTCGCTAAAGAGCAGACACAGAGGTCAAACCCATCTGTACGGACAACATGCATTATCCACGTTCAATGTTTGTGTGAGTGAGTAAGTGAGTGCGTGAGAAAGACACACAGAGAGAGAGAGAGAGAGAGAGAGAGAGAGAGAGAGAGAGAGAGAGAGAGACAGAGAGACAGAGAGAGACAGAGAGAGAGAGAGAGGTGGAGGAGAGAGAGAGAGAGAGAGAGAGAGAGAGAGAGAGAGAGAGAGAGAGAGAGAGAGAGAGAGAGAGAGAGAGAGAGAGAGAGAGAGAGAGAGAGAGAACTTACAGGTCGAAAGAGAAGAAGCATGTACAGTGCACAGCACACCCCTGCGCGTGTGAGCGCATGTGTGCACGCTGAGGGTGCTGAGAGACAGAGCGGACCGAGAGAGGGGCCAGCTAAAACAACAGTGTTGTGTGAGAAAGGCTATTTCTTTATCTGAATGAAAGCAGCATTCTAACCCCCGCTCTCTCTGCCTTATCTGAGGGGAAGGAAGTGAGTGGCCTATCCAAAGGCACACGGGTCGCTGTGATAGCTGGCAGGCCCAGGGGCCTCGGATCTACAAACAACCTCTGACAAGCAGCCAGATTGGAGAGTCAACGGAATTCACATCATTATCGTTCAAGCTGAAGTGAATTCATTCTACTCCATGTTTATTCTTATGGACAGCTCACGTTTCAAACGTTCCTTTTTTTCAAACGGGCAATGTAAAGCACAGGGGCCAGGACTGGTCTTGTGAGGAAAAAAACCTATTTGTGCCGAATATCTACTGTGTGTGTGTGTGTGTAATGTGTGCGTGTGCGTGTATACGTGTTTGTTTAGTGTGTCTCTGTGTGTGTGTGTCTGTTGTCCTACCTGTCTCTCCATGTCTGTCTGTGCTGCTGTCTGTCTGTCAGGGCACTCAGCAGAGTCTCGGCCATCTCTCTCCTGCCCTCCTCCGCGCTCTCTTCATCCTCCACAACCGCAAGGAAGAGCTTGGTCTGGAACAGGAAGCAAACAGGAAGTGATTTAAGTACTGGTCTGAACGACAGTCGAACTATACTAGCAACCCTCATTTTCTGTTTTAAAACCAAACTTTGATGATTCACAGCAAAACCTCCACCAGAACACACTGTGTGAGGCTGTAAGCGCCGAATAAAGTCTGTTTTACATCAGAGGACGAGCAAATTACACCCGATATTAAAGTGTGAGTCAATTAATCGTGTCCGTACACTGGTGTGTAATGTGAGAGTATCCCCCTGTTGAACATGAATTACAGGCCAGCTTAGAGTGTGACGTGGTGCATCAGCACTAAGCTGAGTCATCCTGGCAACCCTCAGCTCCCGAGTCCTCAGCAGTCTCTAAGCTGCTTGAGATGGGGGTGAAAGAAAAAGGGATCTGGCAACCCAAATTAAATGCCAGGCTTTCAAGAGCGACACTCAAAAATCCCTCTTTCCTCTTCGTCTGTCTTTCTCTCCCCGCTCTCGGCCTCTCTCTTTCCCTTTCTCTCTCTCCTTGGCGAAGTGATGGATCTGTTCCTCTGACTGACTCTGACGTCTTGTTAAGAGCAGTCTCTTCCTGTCAAATCCACCAGTCAGAGTCTTTCATTTCCTCCCATTAAGTTGCGCTCCGTTCAGCATTCTCCAACCTCCCCTTTTTTCACAATCCTATCGTGTACAGTACGTTTTATTTCCCCCCCTTTTATTTTTTTTTGGGGGGGTAATTCCTTTCTGACTACCCATCTGTCTGTCTTCATTCGGCTGCCGCCAGATTTGACTGTGGATGTTTGTAAAGGGAAGCCACCATGGGGTCCGGAGAGGTGACATTGTGCCGACGTCCTCGCCACGAGGCAGGACAGGTGTCAAAACCCAGGGAGGGGGGGGACGCGGAGCCGGGTGACCGATTGGACAAGTGCCAGATCAGGCTTGCGATGAGCCCCGCACTGACTGGCGGGACAGAGGGAGGGGCAACTCTCCACCCCCCACCCCCCCCCCTCCCCCCCGTGCGCATGCGCCTCCCGAGAACGGAGGCCCCCCCGCTTCTCATGAAAATGCCGTTCCCCGGATGATTGACAGGTTCGGAAAGTATGAGGAAGTGCATTCGGAGTGTATCAACGTCTCAGCCGCTAGACAGATCGCCGTCTCGCCTTCATGTTTGGAGCTGTGAACGGGATTCAACGACACGGTGTGCACGCCAAACCGCACCTAAACTCAGCAGTTGCTTCGACCTGCACTAACTCGATTTTGCTAAATCCGACCCTTGCATCCAGATGTGCTCGCCCTGGAAGTGTGCGGGGTCAAGGGTTCACCTCGAAGAGGAAGAGCCCATCTGCAGTGCCTCTGTCCCAGCATGCACGATGACAGACGTCACCAAAGGAGCACCAAAGACCCCCATCTCCGTGAACTCTGCTCACCTCTCCTGTTAAGTCTAAGTAAACACACTGGCGACAGGCTCCTTGAGCATGT